>NC_034183.2:23104714-23119714 GCF_002021735.2 Oncorhynchus kisutch | reverse complement strand
CTGTGTTCTTCGCTTTTTGTTTGTTCCTTTTTTTAAATAATCAAACGAGTGTTTGTCTCTATTGCAGGAATGTTGAAAAAACTCACAACATTAAAAGTGGATGACAACCAGCTCACCTCACTGCCTAACACCATTGGAAGGTGAGTACCTTATGAGACCGATTATGAAACCGATTGCACTATTTTGTTTACATACACTTCTTAGATTGCAATCCCAGAACTCCCCTCAAGTCGAATAAAATGTTTTGAAATTATTACGCCAAAAGCTAAACTACATTCCAAGTCTTGTTTATTAGTTACTATCTATCATGGAACTGAATGGCAGTCAATTTTAGGGCATCTATTGCATAACCAAATTAAAAGGAGTCAGAGACAGTAATTTTGATGGTAAAACTGGTTGACACGTTGAATCTCGTCTTCTCCGCCGCTGGTTTGCTGCTGAGCTGTATTCAACACGGCCTGTGGATAGAAGGGTTCTGAAACTCTGCTGAGTCTGGCACCTTCTCCTTGCTGCTCCTTCTCACCTCACATTGACTAACGCTGATTGGTTCCATCACTGTTCACACCAAGTAGAGTGATGCAGTACATTGTGTCTCAGTTAGCGGCACTGAGAGGAGATAGATAGATAGATCTGTCCATCTCTCTTTCTCTTTTTTCTTTTTCTCTCTTTCTCTCTCTTTTTCTCTTTCTCTTTTTCTCTTTCTCTCTCTTTTTCTCTCTTTTTCTCTTTCTCTCTTTCTTCCCCCCTCCGCCTTACCATTGTTCCAAAATGTGCACTGACATTTTGTGTGTATGCCATTCATTTGTTGTGGAATATGGCTCTCTGAGAGGAGTTGACTCTGTGCCAGTATTGCAGTTTCAACAGCCGGCCTAATATATTTGTTTTATTTGATATGCTGTATATATTATATCAAAAGTTTAATCTGGAAAATATAATGAGTCAGAGGAAATTCTGTGGGTCAACTCTGAACATGCCATGTCATTGAGACTGTGATCTAATAGGTCAGGGGTCACCAACTTACAGCTCATCATGTCATGTTCATCCTTATCCCCAAGCCTGTGATACTGTTTTCAGTGCACCTTTTTTTCTTGGTTTGTCATTGGTCGGTTTTGTGTGTTGTGGTTATTTCACATGCATCTAAAATGGGCCACTTAGTGGACGCGCCAAATTAGGGTAAGTAGACCGCGACTCACTGTCTCCTGTACACGTTCCTCCTCGCCACAGCATGTTTATTCAGGCAAGTGCTCACCTTAACGTTCCCTGTCTGTACTGTATGTTCCTGCCGGGGAAGGGGATCCAGTGAAAGTCCTGCATATGGGAGGCCAGCTGGGACAAATGTTAAGCTAATGACTGCTGTGTGTACAATAAATACAAATGAACTCTGTCCAGTGAGGGGAGGCTTCTCTTACCCTCGTCCTCTCCTGGTCATATACACTGACATTGTACACTATACGCTCTGTTGGAGCTTGAATTTAGAATTGTTGGAGGCTGTGGGAGGACATTTTAAAGCTGGACAGTTGTTGATTTAGCTTACAAATCCATTGTCCTTTCAAATCTGACAAAGAGGCAAGGGCATTTGACTCAATAAACACTGTGGCTTTAGAGTTTAAGATATAAGATTTAGAGTGAAGTTTGTCATTCATGAAGTTCAATTGGAGAATAATATTCAATATATATTTTTAAAAGCATACTGTTGATTATATTCTGATTGAAAAGAGATACTGCACCACCAGATACTGATAGTGAAAGGGAGTCAGCAACATCAATGATTAATTTCCTCTCGTGGGATTAATACAGTTTATGTTCAAATCATGTTTATTTTATTTTAGTTTGCCTTCTAGAGGAGTATCTCATTCTATCAAGTCATGGTTTTTGAATATTGTCATGATTCTCACGAATCCACTTGATTGACCATTTTCACCTCTGTAGCCTGTACATGTCTTAGATGCATCTAGTCTTAAAGGGAACCCAATCAATATTTGTTTCCACGGACACCAAGGAGGGATCAAACATCTAAGGCTCCATCTGTCAACAAAAAATAATGCAACCTGTGGCTGAAATGAATCTACCGGTGGCTTTTCCTCAGTGTTTTGAGTGAAATAATATTTGTATCATTATGATATATCTAAATGTTCCACTTTAAGAATTCAGAGCACATTTTTAGCAGACGAATGAAGTTGGTCTGTGCTTTGTAGGTTCTTAACAAAATCTTATGCAAATATTAACATGGTACATCAAAGACATGTGAAGTAGAGTATCTATGCAGAATTGTGATTTTTGCCTGTATTATTGTAGATAGTGTGTTGGTTATGTTGCGTCTATTAATTTGTTGCTCTTACACCAATAACTAACCAAGTGAAAGTAGCTGTGGCACGAAGGATTCCTAAGGGTCTCTTTCTCCTCTCTCTACCCAGTTTATCGCTTTTAGAAGAGTTTGACTGCAGCTGTAATGAATTGGAGTCCCTGCCCCCAACCATTGGCTACCTGCATAACCTCCGCACATTTTCTGCTGATGAGAACTTCCTTGTTGAACTACCCAGGGAGGTATGTCTGTCTGTCCCACACCAATAACCTCACACTGATCCTATACACACATACACATACAGTGGAGTTCGAAATGATTCAATCCCTTGATAAAGATGAGCAAAACAGGTCCGATGACATGGGAACTTTTGCCAGATACACCAATGGTGGGTTTGGCCTTCGAAAGAACAATGCATATGCAGAACATACCTCATCCGTACTGTAAAATGTGGTGGTGGATAGTTGATGTTATGAGGCTATTTTGTTACCACTGGTCCTGGGATCCTTGTTAAGGTCAATGTCATCATGAACTTTACCAAGATCGATTGTATTAGTATAAAACAAATATAATTTTTTATATATTTTTTGAGCATACAATATACACTACATTACCAAAAGTATGTGGACACCTGCTCGTTGAACATCTCCTTCCAAAATCATGGGCATTAATATGGAGTTGTTCCCCCCTTTGCTGCTATAACAGCCTTCACTCTTCTGGGAAGGCTTTCCATTAGATGTTGGAACATTACTGCGGGGACTTCCATTCAGCCACAAGAGCATTAGTGAGGTCCGCCATTGATGTTGGGCGATTAGGTTTGGCTTGAAGTCGGGCTTTCCAATTCACCCCAAAGGTGTTCCATGGGGTTGAGGTCAGGGCTCTGTGCAGGCCAGTCAAGTTCTTCCACACTGACCTTACTTTGTGCAGGGGGGCATTGTCATGCTGAAACAGGAAAGGGCCTTCCCCAAACTGTTGCCAAAAAGTTGGAAGAACAGAATCATCTAGAATGTCATTGTATGCTGTAGCTTTAAGATTTCCTTTCACTGGAACTAAGGATCCTAGCCCGAACCATGAAAAACAGCCCCAGACCATTATTCCTCCTCCACCAAACTTTACAGTTGGCACTCTGCATTGGGACAGGTACTGTTCTCCTGTCATCCGCCAAACCCAGATTCGTCCAACGGACTGCCAGGTGGTTAAGCATGATTCATCACTCCAAAGAACGCATTTCCACTGCTCCAGAGTCCAATGGAGGCGTACTCGATTTTATACACCTGTCAGCAACGGGTGTGGCTGAAATAGCCAAATCCACTCATTTGAAGGAGTGTCCACATACTTTTGTGTATATATAGTGTATCTCAGTATTTGTGTTATTTATTTTACACTGTCTTTTTTGCTCGTCTTTATCAGAGGAACCAATAATTCCAGACCCCACTGTACACTCACACACAATGCATGTATTTCTGTAATTGATATGGTTTGTTGAAAGGAAGATGGAAAGTGTTCATTGAAATGTATGCTTGCATCCCTTTTGTTGCAGATTGGGAACTGTAAGAATGTGACAGTCATGTCGTTGCGCTCCAATAAGCTGGAGTTTCTACCTGACGAAATTGGGCAGATGACCAAGCTACATGTTCTCAATTTAAGCGACAATAGGTTACTATTGGTTACCACACACACACACACACACACACACACACACACACACACACACACACACACACACACACACACACACACACACACAGTGAATCCATATGTTCCTCACACTCTCCTTGATAAGGAAACAGCTTAATACTGTAGGCTTGTGTTGTGTGTCTATTTATTTACATAGCGCGTAGGTGGAATGGGACATTCTTCTGAGGAGTTTATATAAACTAGTGGTTATTATTTTGCTAATGGCCCATTAAGATAGCTGCACAACATTAGAAAGCACTTCCCCTGCCCCCGGGCTAATTAAGCTCTTTATGAGATGTTTAGTTGCTCTGCCAGTGATTTACTGGATCCAAGGTAATTAAACCATACTATCACTAAATACACGGCACCCATTAGGCAGACCTGTGTCCACACGCGACACCACAGAGCTGAGCGTTCAACCACATAGGCTTCCTCAGAACGAGGATCCAGTCACTCCAACCCTGCTTCGTTCTACCTACGGTAGCCATCAACACTGTCTCCCACTGACAGATTTCTGTTGTCAAAGTGAAGTTCACTGAGCGTGTTGCCACGGTAACTTACTTTTTCCCCTTTGTGTGTTGGTTAACTTTCCTGTGTTGTGGGTGTCAGTCAGTCAGAGGCAGGCAGGCTGTGATTGTCTTTGGCAGAGGAATAGTCTTGGCTTTTCACATTGGACTATATGTCGATCTGTGTCCTTGAACACATCAGAACACAATGTGCCTCTTACACACTCTGTGGAGAATGATGTGAAGTTGAGCTTGTCTGAATTATTTCCATATAATCACTTCTCACTTTTAATCGCAAATTAAGTAACCTTTTGAAGTTTAATAAACATAAATATGTACTCAATTAGATGATATGCCTTCTTACTCCCTATTTTGTCTTCTTCTCCCTTACACAGATTAAAAAACCTTCCGTTCACGTTCACAAAACTAAAAGATCTTGCTGCTCTTTGGCTATCAGACAATCAGGTAAATATGATCTTATGTGTTGTTTTCTTGGGAAGAAATTACATTTACTGATAAATTCTAATGATGTAATACCTGTGTATCAGCGGTACTTGAAGAGTTAATGATGTGTGCTGTGTGCAGTCCAAGGCCCTGATCCCTCTCCAGACCGAGGCCCATCCAGAGACCAAGCAGAGGGTCCTCACCAACTACATGTTCCCTCAGCAACCACGACATGATGAGGGTGAGGTAGAAATTACATGTAACATGCTGACATGAGGGGAAATCCTGACAGCCAACTATTCCCTCAAAGTGGATGTAGTACTACTATCAAATCAAATTTTATTAGTCACTTGCGCCGAATACAACAGGTATAGACCTTAAGGTGGAGTCTTTGACCATTTTTAGGGCCTTCCTCTGACACTGCCTGGTATAGAGGTCCTGGATGGCAGGAAGCTTGGCCCCAGTGATGTACTGGGCCATACGCACTGCCCTCTGTAGTGCCTTGCGGTCGGAGGATGAGCAGTTGCCGTACCAGGCAGTGATGCAACCAGCTCTGGATGGTGCAGCTGTAGAACCTTTTGAGGATTTGAGGACACATGCCAAATCTTTTGTCTCCTGGGGGGGAATAGGTTTTGTCGTGCCCGCTTCACAACTGTCTTGGTGTGCTTGCACCATTTTAGTTTGTTGGTGATGTGGACATCAAAGAACTTGATGCTCTTAACCTGCTCCACTGCAGTCCCATTGATGAGAATGGGGGCGTGCTCGGTCCTGTAGTCCACAACCATCTCCTTTGTCTTGATCACGTTGAGGGAGAGGTCGTTGTCCTGGCACCACACGGCCAGGTTTCTGACCTCCTCCCTATAGGCTGTCTTGTTGTTGTCGGTGATCAGGCCTACCACTGTTGTGTCATCTGCAAATTTAATGATGGTGTTGGAGTCATGCCTGGCTGTGCAGTCATGAGAGAACAGGGAGTACAGGAGGGGTCTGAGCACGCACTCCTGAGGGGCCCCTGTTTTGAGGACCAGTGTGGCGTGTGTGATTTAGTGATGGCTAAGGTGTCATGGATATGTATTTACAATTGATTAATGGTGTTTGATATACCCTGTTATCCATTCTAGTAATGTATAGTAGTACGTGTGCAGAGCACCTGTCACTGAACTACCCTTTGAGGTAGAGCTCTTCACGGGTCCAAAAAGTTGTGGGTGAATTGACCTGAGGAAAGTCAGACCAGTTCCAAAATAGCCCGTGGAAAAACAGACCCGTGCTGGTTCAGATCCGAGAGACTCGTTCAGATCCGAAGAGAAAGATGAAACCTCTAACAAATGAAAAAACTGTTTGATGTGTAGCATATTCAAAACTTCATAGCCATCTTTTTATTGGTTTTTATTTTCCTAAAATAATAATTGTCCACTTTACGGTTCAGCTGTTAGAGATTTATGCGCTAAATGCATCAGGGCATTGCATGCATTTAGGCCTACAGGTCTAGGTGTCCTCTCTATGATATTCATACATTTTATAAATAAATGTAAAGGAGAAGAAGCTTAGGCTTAGCCCTAGAGAGACCGAGAGAAAGATGGAGATATGCCGGAGCCATGTTCCCGACACCGACCTGCATTTCTTTATACTTGTCTGCTCAGATATAGGCGTACAAGAAGGGGGCTAATTCGTTAATTTTCTATTTAGAATATTTTGCATAAAGATAAGCATTATACTGTTAGATTAAAGGAGTAACTCTGGTAGGCCTAAAACATTCTTCCTCACCTCAAGTTCAATTGTCCGGAGTCAGTTGGAGCACTGGTGCGCACTACCTTCGTAGGCCTGCAGTAACCATACCACACCAAAGTGTCTTTACCTTATTTCGGCAATATCCAAAGTAAGTCAAGTCATCGTTTATAGGGAAAATACGAACAGGTTGTTATATTGCGACATTAAATAAAGTTAGAATCTTTCCCTCTTTGGTTTTGGCTTTTCATGCTTTAAGTGCGAGTAGCCCCAGGCCTAGCGGTAATTCTATTATATTGTGGAAAATACAACATTACAGTTGGAACTTAATTTGACCAAAGAAAATGGCTCAACAATATGAAACAAACAGATTCTTAAATAGGCTTCCAATAATAACAAGTATATACAATTATCATCTTTGTCCACTACAATATTGAAACCTGTCCCCAAGGACATTGTCTTGTCGGCTTCTTTTCACTATACTCTTTCTCTTGTAACTTTAGTTTTACTTAAATGAAAAATATCTTCACAATCAACAGTAGCCTAGGCCAAGACTCCTTTCTCTCTCTCTCTCTCTCTCTCTCTCGTTCTCTCTCTCTTGTTCTCTCTCTCTCTCGTTCTCTCTCTCGTTCTCTCTCTCTCTCTCTCTCTCCTCAACAGCAGACACACGTGAGGTGAGCAGCCGGAAGCAGTTTCAGCTGTACATAAGCTATGCGCTTTATTGACTTGCAATTGGCTGACACAGATTATAAGCGTGTGCAGTTATCATCACCTCACACATTAAATGAACAGATGACGGGTCAAATCGGGTCCGGTCGGTAAATCCATTTTAATTGCACATACCTGAGACCCGTGGCAATTATATCAGACCCGACCCAGATCCGAACAGAAGTCAGCGTTTATGAGCCGTAGACGCTTGCGACTGCTCGGATCTCGGAATTTCAGGTCTGTTGAACCAGTGAAGACCTCTACTTTGAGGGAGTTGACAGTTGGTTAGGTTATGTGCGAGTGCACTGTATGCTGGTGGTGAAGTGAGCATGTCAGAATCGCATCAGTGTGAGACCAGTGCACAGTAAGTCAGTGACACCTCCCTGTCTCTCTGCCCATCCTCCGTAGACTACCAGTCAGACAGTGACAGTTTCAACCCCACCTTATGGGAGGAACAGCGTCAGCAGAGGATGACTGTGGCCTTTGAGTTCGAGGAGAAGAAGGAGGAAGAGGACAACTCTGGAAAAGTCAAGGTTTCATAGGACTTTTTGTTGAGCGTTTCTCACTGTTTTTATTTTGTTATTCCCGCTTATTTTTGCCCATCCTCTCTGTCCAGGTTGAGATCAATCTGAAGCGCTACCCTACACCGTACCCAGAGGATCTGAAGAACATGGTGAAGTCAGTGCAGAACATGGTGGGCAAGAACCAGCATCCCCTCAGCACTAACTGCTCTGGTACCAATATGGAGTCACGAAAACAAGAACAGTATGAGCCCCCCTGGCCCATGCCCCCCAAAGAGGTAACAGGCCAGGTCACACCACACACCCAGAGACTCACACATACCATCTCTCTCTCTTATTAATGTGTGTGTGTGTGTGTGTGTGTGTGTGTGTGTGTGTATGTAAGTATATATGTATATATATTTTGGATGAATAAATATGTTTCACTCAGAGTGTCCTGTTCCAGGTGATGGAGAGAGAGATGAAAGAGAGAGAAAGAGAGTTCAACAAGACTCAGATGACAGAGCAGGGTGTAATCCACAATTCTGCCATCGACATCCCAAAGCGCAAGGACAAGGAGGATCTGACTGAGAGCTCAGAGGTACAGGAACAATCTCTTTGGGGACATGTTATTAAGAAGGTTGTACTTATTACACTCTTGTAACACCAGGAAAACAAACTAAACCACAGCTTGTATTGGGCACGATGCGGGAGGGAGTAATGACATAAATGTTTACACTGCAGCCTCAAGGTTCTTTCAGGCGATTATGTCAGATTTAGTTGTCCTCAGTTGCCTCTGTTTCAACGTGAGAGTTCCGGTAGAGGTGAGACCAGTTGTACTGAACGTAATTTCGAAAGATATAGATTAATGTAGGCTCAGCCCACTGGGCGCAGACGTCAGTTGTCAACTAATGTGAAATCAACCAAAAATGTGAACGACTGGCTCGATTCGGTCTTGTGTAGCAAAATTTGAAATTGTGTTTTTTAGATTGGATAAAAGTAGAGACTCGGAGGTTGAAAATGGTGTATCATACACTACAGTTGAGGAACAATGGAAAAGTGATTCTGCTTTGAAAGTTGATAAACTTGTAACCCCACTTTTGAGAAAATGGCCCTTGAATGTTTAGGTACACCTACTGGACAGCCCTTCTTTGTCTACACTCATTCAGCATTGTTCACACCCTATTAAGCCTTAGGCCCACCCTTCTCTTTAAGGATTCCACGTGAGGCCATGTTCTGAACAGTGGGTATGGTAGTGTACAACCAAAGATTTCAAGACTAAAGGCTGGTTTATACTAGACATGTCTACAGTTGTTGCAGTGACATCATGAACATTCTATTGTCGTCCGACATCAAACTTGTCATTGTCGTTATGTAAAGGTATAAACACAAAAACAACAGGCTGCATGATGGTCCAAAATAGCATAACTGGTGTATTTTAACACCAATAAACCCATCCGTTTACAAATGAATTTAGTGTATGTCAATCTAGTAAACAAGGTAACTAAAAGCAACTTTCTAAACAATGTTTTGGTTTGTTTCTAGCATGTTAATAAAAGCAGGGCATTCTACCGGAGATTTTTAGAACTTGAACTCTCGTTGGCCTAACATTAAATCCTAATTTGTCTTTCGTGCAGGTCATGTTGTTCTTCACATTAACATCCCTGCTAAACACACACTATATCAAGTAAAATCTAAGTTTATTTGTCACGTTCACAGAATACAGAAGGTGTAAACGGTACAGTGAAATGGTTACTTGTGGAGTATTTTGTTTAGACATGAAGCTAGCTTGCTAAACAATGAATCATAATCCAAAATCAGAATGTTACTACCATGCATGAATCTACAGATAGCTAAAGCTAACCAACTAGCTAGGTTCAATGTTAGCTATAACTAGCAATGCAAATGTCTCTGAGATATGAGTAATGTTACTACACAGATCATACATGTTACTTTTGAAACGTACAGTGTCTGAAAATGTAGCTATATTGATTATGGATAAACGCTTCTCCCTCTGCCACAGATGCCATGGTTGCCCACGACAGCCTTCTTCTGTGTTCTCTTTCAACTCCCTCCGCATTTGCAATCAAACTCCTGAATTTTCTCCATTTCCTTAGCTATCATTCTCTGCTTTCACCGGGCATTCCACTGATTTCAAAACTCGGGCCTTCAGAAAGTGGAGAGCCTTAACAACACTGGCAGTTCTTCGTGATGTCTTTCAAAAAAGCCACTTTAGAAAAATGACACATTTACACATACTTAGCAGCTCATGTTATAGACAGAAGCGCACTACATGGCAGACTAATCCCATCTCACCTCCTGGCATGTTCAGCCTATCCATTATCTCAACCAATCATGGCTAGCTGGAAGGTTCCTGGCTTTTTCCATGGCTAAACCAACTAGGCTCGTAATTTAACAATTTTATTCGTAGTTGCAGGCATACACATTTGTTATTAAGGTGCATGAAAGTTCACGTGTTCCAGAAGGCATTTCTGTCCAAAGGCGCATTTGGATTAAAATAAATAAATAAATATTGCGTTCATTGCCTCGCCTGTGAAGGCGTATTTTCCTGAAACGAGTCACAAATGTCACCCTGTCATTGACTTTAGGTACAAATGTTGGTGAAAAATATAGTAAATTCCCTTACGTTGATAACTTTTTGCAAATCCAATCAGTTTTCCACATTGATTCTACATCATCACATTTCATTTTTGGGTTGAAATGACATGGAAACAACATTGATCCAACCAATTTTTGCCCAGTGGGAGGGTTCAGTGTTTTTGACATACTGCCAGGCATGACAGAGCTTGAGAGGATGATGTGTTAAATCCAGGGCCATGGAAGCTTTTTAGAGGTGATGTGAATAAAACCTGCAGAGATCATAGGATCCTTTCATCTGGAAGCCTCAAAGCCCCCATGATGGCCTCAACTGGGTCTTTGTTAAATCGTTAGCTCTCTTTCTCTGAATACGCAGAGGAGTTAGTGTCTGCTGAGGTGCTGTTTTTATTGTAACCTGGCGCTGAAGTTTTGGCTGTGATAAGGCTAGAAAAATACTGTACAATGAACAGCAGAGGCTGTTGAACAAACAGAGCATAGGTCCGTGTTAATTGTCAATGGTACTCAGAGGCTAGATCTGAATAGGTAATCTCTAAACGCCTGTTCCCAGAGTCAAGTGGCCAGCATCTGGAGCTGAATAAAGCAGGACATACAATATGTACTGTCTCTTGTATCTTTTTACGGTCATTTCTTTGTAAGCTCAGGCCATCGTGATTGGTGGGGTTAAGTCTTGAATTACATAAATGTGTTCCGCAGGGGTTGATACTAGGACCTGTTCTTTTCACTATTTATATAAATGCTATTGGTCAATCGGTTTAAAAAAAAGTTTTTTAATATATATGCGGATGATACTATTATGTACACAATTGCCTGAGTGCTGACCTGGCTGTGACAAGGCTACAGTCTGATTTTGCACTTGTGCAGGATCCCTTACTGATTTTATAACTCATACTTAATACAGGCAAAACTAAATACGCGTTGTTTTCAAGTTTTCGCAAGATTGTCTCAGATGTATTACATCTTTACTCATCGACTGGTTCTATAATCGAACGAGTCCCTGCATACAAATACCTTGGTATTTGGATTGACAATGATTGATCGTTTTAAAAACATACGACTGAGCTTTAAAGTTAGCTTCTTCTTTTTTTTTTTAACAGAGACAGTTCCTGTCTCTCTCTAGTCAGCAGGAAGCAGATTGTGCTGTCAACCTTTCTACCTGTTCTTGATTATGGTGATACCATTTATCAAAGTGCAGCTGCCTCTACTCTTAAGCCCTTGGATGCTGTTTTTCATAGCGCCCTTCATTTTATTACTCTTCACTGTAATTAATAGAAGGTTGACTGGACCTCTTTGAAGTCACGTAGATCACATCATTACACTCTTGTTGTTTACAAAGCCCTGCTCCACAAACTTTCAACTTACTTAACATCTCTATTAAGATTTTAAATGACAAGTTATCAAACTTGTTCACAGGGTTGGTTAACTCTGGAGACTCCTTTGGTGTCTAGAGAGTTAGGTGAATCAGCCTATAATTTCCTTCCACCTTATGTGTGGAATGATCTACAGTACACAATTGGTGCCTTTACTGCATTTCAGACGGTTGTTAGAGGACCTTTTTACTGAAGAATGTGTCTTTTTTATGATTGTGTTTTTATTTTTGCCTATTGTGTATAATAATGTGTATTTTGTTGTGCATATGAATGTGTAGTTTAATGTGTTTGTTGTATTTTGATGTGTATTGTGGTGCTTGAAAAGAGACCTTGGTTGCAGCATTGACTCCATGTCAAAATAAAGGTTAAATATTTTTTTAATAAATGTATGAGCCCAGGGTTTGGGCCGTATTCATCAGGGGTGCAAATACATTTATGCTGGTTGTTAGTCCTTTTAACATAGATTTAAGTTAAGATGATATGGGGATTTTTTTAAATGTATTTTTTACCTGTAAGATAAAAATATATATAGAATCCCTTTTCTAGTAGAAATAGGTTCCAAGGTGTCAGCTAGAAACGGCTTATTTTCATTAAAGCTGGAAGGTCCTCCTGTGCTTGGCAAACTCTGCTATATCGCTACCTCTCTTTGACAGAGCTGCAATGCCCTTTGACAGAGCTGCAATGTCCTGTGTGCTTTGTGTCCATTACTGCTTTGGATTGCCTCATGCTGTCTCCCCCCGTAAAGCTCCAGGAAAAGAGACCCTTGAGTGACGCAATGAGAACTGGGGCACTGGGTGGGGGGTGCTGATGCCATAACCCATGCTTCTTTACCTCACACACACTTTTTTTTGTAGAACCATGAACACTTCCTCTACATTTTCTATTTGTTTGTATGTGTGTTTGTTTGTTTGCTTAGATTTCTTTACATCACGTGGTTCCCAAGCTGCCACAGCCAGAGAATACATCATCAGCCGTTACAGCTTCTTCCTGTTTCTGCCTCATAGTGGCTGTGAGATCAGACATTAGGCAGTCTGCTCAACCACGGCTCGGCTGGCGTGACTTCACACTGCCTCTGTGCACCTTGACAAAGGCTATGAAACATCTGGAGAAACGAAGTCTGACTGGCATGAACCATGAAGATGAAAGAAAGCTAACTGCCACACTATCAATTGCAAAGATATGTTGATCTGTAATGTATATAATGTACAGTACTACAGCTGGACTTGAATTGTTTCATGTAAAGTCTGTGGATCATGACTGGTAAAACTCCGCTTATACAGTATACTGTAGTGTAGCTTATATAGCTGTTAGTTTTGTGTGCAAATGGGCAGAAGACTGGCAGTGCCAAGGCTAACTCCAGCACTTAGTGGCATTACACACTACAGTTTCTACACAGCTGTTTGTTATGAGTTAATCAATCATTCATTTGAGATGTGGTCAAAGCATCGAGCCTGCCTTGTCAATTACTCCCAGGCACAGAGAAGGTGTTGGTCAATTATGGAAACATAACCTTGGGAGTGATTTAAGGTGTCATTTTTACCCAAAGCAGAAAACGGTGCAGCTGTCAAAATGGACAGAATCACTTTGAATACTTGAAACGGAGGTATATATATCAAATTGGACTGAATCACTTTGAATACTTGAAACGGAGGTATATATATCAAAATGGACTGAATCACTTTGAATACTTGAAACGGAGGTATATATATCAAATTGAGCTTTGAATGCAGCCGTTACACGACAGCATCGTTGCGTGTCATTTAACTTCTGCACTGAACATGCTAAACCTTCATAGTAGCTCCATCATAGATATGGATTGTATTCCTTATGAAATTATAGCTTTTACAACATATACCGCACGGCTATTGGAAATTGTTGCAGCTTCTTTTTACACTTGCGCCACATTTGCATTGTAAAAATGACAGAGACAGGAAATGGAGTGAGATTCAGGTATGTCAGTAAGACGCTGCTGTGTAGTGGGTGTTCTTGGGATGTGGTTCCTGGGGATTGCCAGGCAACCTGGGCTGGTGCTGTCTCCTCGCTCAGCAACCTCAGCCTGCCCTGTGTGGGAACAGTGAGCAGAGCAGGGCTGCAGATGTGGGACTTCAGGTGTGGGAAGCAGGCTCTCCTGTCGCAAACAGCTGGCCTTCTGGGCACTAAGATAGCAGGAAGTCTCAGATAGGACATGCTCCAGTGGACCCCACTGAGAAATAGTGAAAATATATCAGTTCCTGTAGACACTATGAGTGCAATATATACAAGCAGTACAATAATGAACAGTTATGTACGATATTTGTGTCCTTTAGTTAGTTCCTCCCTCAGGAACCTCACCAAAATTGTTGAGTTAAGTCGGTAAGGTGTTAAAGAAGCTGTGTGTGTGTGTGTGTTTTTATGTTTCTGTCTTTTGTGTAATAACACATTTTTCTTCTCAGGATTCTATGGGCGGCTCTCCGAATGACATCCGTATCTCTGATATGAGGCCCACCCTGGTGGAACCGCCCATGTACAAACCAAAAGTTGTATTACTGGGAAAAGACAAGAAAGGTAGGCCCCAAACTTTTGTCGCTGGTATTCTAATTCAGTACAAACACAACCAATATCATTTAAGGATATGCAATAACTGTCCTCTGTTCCCCTATCTGAATGCTGTAAATTAGCCTATCAGTGATGTTAGAGCATTTACAGTCAACTTGACAGTTGACGAAGAGCTGTTACTGTATGCTCCAATTATAAGAACTACACTATACAGTATATGTGTCTTAAAGCCAGTATCTATATTCTGAGGCTATACTGTATTTTTAATCTCACACTCTGATAAACCAGAGTGAGCTGATTGACTAGTTGCTACAGGCCATTTTGGGCTGATATCTCGATCGGTGGGAGGCTGACCATCTATCAGTAAAAACACTCACCCTCCGCTCTAATGCTGTTCTGACATGAAAAATCCTCAAGCATTCTAAGCTCTCCAGTGAAAATCCCTGTGTTTGCTATTGTTCTTTCTAATTGCATGCGTGTTTCCTCCTGTGAGATTACAAAACATAGTCCTGAAATGCACAATTATTATAGAATGTCCTTGGGGAGTGTTGTATTCTAATGAGGTACGGTATGAAGCATATTAATTGCAATCCATTACATAATGGCTCGCTGTTGGATTT
>NC_034183.2:22294082-22419614 GCF_002021735.2 Oncorhynchus kisutch | reverse complement strand
AGAGAGAAAGAGAGAGGGAGAGAGGAAGAGACAGAGAGAGAGGAAAAGAGAGAGAGAGAGACAGAGAGAGAGGAAGAGAGAGAAAGAGAGAGAGAGAGAGAGGACAGGAAGAGACAGAGAGAGGGAGGAAAAGAGAGAGAAAGAGACAGAGAGAGAGGAAGAGACACAGAGAGGAAGAGACAGAGAGAGGAATGTGAGTCATGTGTGCACCCAAATGGTGCAGCGGATCTGGAGTCCCATAGTCGGGGGAAACATTGGCCCAGCGTCGTCCGGATTAGGGGAAGGTTTGGCTGGGGTAGGCCGTCATTGTAAATAAGAATTTGTTCTTAACTGTCTTGCCTAGTTAAATATAAAACAATTATGTGACAGGTTATATGTAGATAGTTTACTGGATCAGAGCAGAGCAACAGGTTAGCCAGAGTGCATGGATAACATGTACTCACAGTAACAAAAGTGACCATTTATAAGAAATTCAAAAGTACCCAAAAGAGCAATATTTATATCAGAAAGAATCAAACTGACTCAGTGAGTGACAGGGAACGGGTTACTAGCCAGTAGCAGTATAAACAGGATGCATGGTTTAAAGGAAGGTTGTTCCTCTACTTAGACACCAGAGTACCTCAGTCTGGGAGCTGGGGCAGACCAGGGTCGTGACCCCACTTGACCGGCCGGCTGATTTGCTGTGTTGACCTGCAGTTAAAGCAGCGTGGGCTCCAAGACAGGATCCTCACGGTCAAAGGATGTTAGTGCGTGTCTCCTCAGAGCCCTGCTGAGGGCCCCGCCTGGCACTGATGGATCACCACACATTTACCCTAACTGCAGCTAACTCACACACACAGACACACACAAACATTTTCCATTCAGTCTGTCTCTCAAATTCATGTCTGCATGGTCTTCCATCTCCCTGTCCTATCTGTCTCAGTCATGGCTTTTCTCCAGTGTCTTAGTAGATATGATACCAGTGGTCATAAGTCTGCTGTTTATTTGACCTCTCATGTGGAGACTCCCATCAGCCTCTCATTCGGAGATGACAGAGCAGAGGGCACTGCAGCAGGAGATGAAACACTCAGACTAAACTGTGAGATGAAGGAGCAAAAGAGCTCTGATAGCGTCTCATATTATTCCTTTAATTACACTATTTATACAAAAGTATGAGGACCCCCATTCAAATTAGTGGATTCGGCTATTTCAGCCACACCCGTTGCTGACAAGTGTATACAATCGAGAACACGGCCATGCGATCTCCATAGACAAACATGGCAGTAGAATGGCCTTACTGAAGAGCTCAGTGACTTTCAGCGTGACACCATCATTTTAATTTATTTTTTTAACCTTTATTTAACTAGGCAAGTCAGTTAAGGACTAATTCTTTTTACAATGACGGCCTACTCCGGCCAAACCCTAACGACGCTGGGCCAATTGTGCACCGCCCTATGGGACTCCCAATCACAGCCGGTTGTGATACAGCCTGGAATCAAACAAGGGTCTGTAGTGATGCCTCTTGCACTGAGATGCAGTGCCTTAGACGGCTGCGCCACTCGGGAGTCCCTCATGCCACCTTTCCAACAAGTCAGTTCATCAAATTTCTGCCCTGCTAAAGCTGCCCTGGTCAACTGTAAGTGCTGTTATTGTGAAGTGGAAACGTCTAGGAGTAACAACGGCTCAGCCATGAAGTGGTAGGCCTCGCAAGCTCACAGAACAGGGCCGCTGAGTGCTGAAGCACGTAGCATGTACAAATTGTCTGTCCTCGGTTGCAACACTCACTACCGAGTTCCAAACAGACACTGGAAGCAACGTCAGCACAAGAACTGTTCATCGGGAGCTTCATGAATTGGGTTCCTTAACCGAGCAGCCACACACAAGCCTAAGATCACCATGCGCAATTCCAAGTGTCGGCTGGAGTGGTGTAAAGCTTGCCGCCATTCGACTCTGGAGCAATGGAAACACGTTCTCTGGAGTGATGAATCACGCTTCACCATCTGACAGTCAGACAAGCTAATCTGGGTTTTGCAGATACCAAGAGAACACTACCTGCCCCAATGCATAGTGCCAACTGTAAAGTTTGGTGGATGAGGAATAATGGTCTGGGGCTGTGTTTCATGGTTCAGGCTCCATAGTTCCAGTGAAGGGAAATCTTAAAGCTACAGCATACAATGACCTTCTAGACAATTCTGTGGTTCCAAATTTGTGGCAACAGAAAGGATATTTTCTATTTTAACATAACAATGCCCCTGTGCACAAAGTGAGGTCCATAGAGAAATGGTTTGTCCAGATCAGTGTGGAAGAACTTGACTGGCCTGCACAGAGCCCTGACCTCAACCCCATTGAACACCTTTGGGATGAATTAGATGCCAACTGCGAGCCAGGTCTAATCGCATCACATCAGTACCTGACCTCACTAATGCTCGTGTGGCTGAATGGAAGCAAGTCCCCACAGCAAAGCTCCAACATCTAGTGGAAAGCCTTCCCAGAAGAGTGGAGGCTGTTGTGGCAACAAGGGGGTGACCAACTCCACATTAATGCTCATGATTTTGGAATTAGATTTTCGACGAACAGGTGTCCAGATACTTCTGGTCATGTAGTGCATTATACCCACTGTATACCCCATCCACATCTCCCTCCAACTATAAATGCATTGGAAAACTGTATGGGCCCATGTTCTTGGAGAGCAGATCTCTTTTACAAAAGCCCATTCACCATGGTTACACCGCAGCTGGTGCTCTCCTGGCATGTCCATGGTCTCCGTATTGAACAATAGTGGTGTCCAGCAACATACGACATCGCCTGTGAAATCTGGAGGGCGGGACGCAGTGCCCTAAACTTTGGGGATTTGTTTGGTACAGAGGAAAGCTGGCAGGGCCCGATGTCTCCAGCCTGGCCAGCGATCAAAGCTTTGGGAGACAGGGGGATTGTGGGATTGGGGGGTGGCATGCCAACAGCACACAGCATAGCCCAAACAGATGAGCCTGCTCCCAGAAACACATTATCATTCAGAGGGCAGGGCAACCTCATCCCAGACTCAGCCATGGAGCTCTCAGCAACGCTGAGCTACGCAATCGCACTGTGACTCTGTTTCTCTCTGACTGAGACACCCCACAAGATAGTGAGATACCAGGGAGATAGCGCCATGAGACAGAGTTCCAAAGCTGAGATAAATAACTTAAATCCCAATGAATAATTACCATTACTGCCAGCATAGTCATTATCGTTGTCATCCGGGGCCATGCTGTGTTATGCATTCCTTTAATGCCTGCCTGAAATGCTCAAGTGACAGTATCATAGTAGATCAGGGTTGAAGATTTATGTTTTATCTCCACATGGTGTGGGCACTGGCCCCAAGGTCACACAGCCTGGAACCTTCCACTGTACCACCCACACACACACACACACACACACACACACACACACACACACACCCATTTGAGTGTGGTCTCTCTGCATAGTGTGTCCAATGAAATTGGCGCCTGGCACTGGCTTTGATCAGGGCTCAGGCCAGAGCAGGTGAGTGAGCAGGATTAGAGTGGCATGTCACTGCCACCTGACCTGACCTTTGAGCCACCAGTGGATGGAGGGGTGGTGAAAGAGAGAAGGCAGGGAAATTAATAGAGATGAGGGGACGGGTGGCTGGCCTCCATTAGCTCAGCAGATGGTGGGGATCAGGAGTTCAGGGCTCTGTCTTCCCCTCTGCACCCTGCAGAGAGCTGCTCATCAGAGGAATAGACACAGCCCAAACGAGGGGGGCACAGGGTCACACACAGCCGCCTGGATCCTGGGATGAGGTCCACCATGTCACTACTATTACAGTCTATATAGGGAGTTCTCTGTCATAGCAGTTACTTAGGCCTAATGAGAGAGAGAGGGAGAGAGAGAGAGAGAGAGAGAGAGAGAGAGAGAGAGGGAGAGATCGAGAATGAGTGAGAACGAGAGGTGAAAGGTGAGAAAGATAGATAAAGAGAGTTTGAGTGTGAACTTGCTTGCGTGAATGTGTGTGGCATCACTTAATCCAGTTGCTCCCAGTCAGGTGAGGCTACCTGAGGTGCCAAATATATTTCCCTGTTGATGAGGCCAGATGGTACCTAATTTGTCAAAAAATGCAGCCGTTGATAACACAACAAACAAGTGAGCAGGCAAGTAAATGTCTGTCCCATTAAGTCAAGTGAAAATCAGTAGCAGATAACACTTGATTTTTCAATTAAATGTCTGAAAAACCCCACACATGTAAATGAAATGTAGCTAGCTAGTTGACCTAATGACAAATTACATTTTAATATTTTTGTGAATTTAAAGAAGTGAATATAACTGCACTATCAGCCCAAGGAGGCCTGACAAACTTTTAGAGGCTATACATCGCAGTGCTCCATTTAACACTACAGCTGGGCCATGCATAATTCCTGTGCAAGGCTATGACTCAATGGTTACAGACAACATATGCACATGCGTTTTGTAGAGACAACACTCCCCCAAAAAACCTTCTCCACTCTGCTGTTGCTGCTCACTGGCTAATTATATGCCCAAGCTATGGAGGGAGGAATCGTTAATGGACTGTCTCTCTATCCATAAACCCCAGGAGGGCCCCAGTCTTTTTGAGGTCCACAGCAGGGGTGCCCAGGGGCCGCAAATTAATCACAAACAAACAACATAGCCCGCACTTGCAAAACATTCCCTGTGGATATTAGCACCCGCTAGTGTTCTCCGAGACATACGCGCACATTCCATTCCACTACACACTAGCCACTATCCAACTAACTACACTACACGCAACTGCATGCTCAGCTGGGTGTCGCACACAATGTCAATTATTCAACACTAGCCCAGTTTGAGCCCAGTGTGGATCATCATTATCAGTGTTTCATCACGCCTGTGGATAGTACTCCCCATTCACATCCTTGCCTTTCAGAAAATATTCATTACACATCAAAATAAATGCACGGATGTGGGACATCTTTTCTAATTGTATTCATTTCCTCTGTGCTAATGACAGGATGGTAAATGACAGATTCATAAAACAGATGGGTTCACATAGGATTCAATGATGCTAATGCTAAATTAAATGAATGGATACCAACTTTGCCAGACATCCAACTTACCACTAAGCAAGGTAAAGTTGCCCTTTTAGAGTTTCTGCATTGTAGAGTCAATGAAAAGCTATGAAAACCCAATCTGCACCCAGCATGACGAGTGAAACAATCTGTGCTGGGCCCCTGACGGGCAGGTGAGCGGGGAAAGTAGTGTGATGCCTGGAGTCCTCCATCTCACCTGGGAGGTGGAGTGGAAAAACACCAAGTTGGATGGCCCAGAGAGACACCGTGCATTCATCCACCTCTTCTTGGCCCAGCGGAGGGACTCGTTGAGCCACTCATTCCAGACTGGGCGCCTTCTCCGACTCGAGGGCTACGGCCCACCAGAGCCGGCCTCTGAGAGACGGAGCTCCACATCATCGCCATGCTACAGCCCCTACCTGTCTCTGTCTAGCTCGGTCTCTCAGTCATGTAGCAGCTCAGAGTCCCAGACACACATGGCACACTGAATGGCCACATGTGCTTTGCACAGACAGACACAGACATGCGTACATGCAAACATACAGTGACAAGAGGGGTTTGAAGAGGAGTCCTTGACAGTTGGACAGGAGAACAGTGGGTGAAGGCAGAGAGAAACAAAGAGCGAGCGAGACAGAGAGATGAAGGAGATGGAGGGTGGAGGGGACAGAGAGCAAGGCGGTTGCCATGGTGAAATAGCAGTCTATGAGCTGGCAGATAGAATACATGACCTTGACATCTAATTTAAATATCCAACCTCTGTTTTGTCTGGAGGCCTTCCAGATCTAATTTCAATTACCCTTCCTTGTCGTTTGGCTTTTTCCAATCCCACATTTAGCCTGCACATTCACAATTTAGAGTGAGTGAGCGAGTGAGTGAGTGAGTGAGTGAGTGAGTGAGTGAGTGAGTGAGTGAGTGAGTGAGTGAGCGAGTGAATTATCATTAACAAACCCTGCAATGCCAAGAGCTGAGCAAAGAAAAGAGTCCCCTCATCTAGCTGGTCCTGGGGCTGTTCTAGTAACACACTGAAGCCTCATGACCAGAACATCCAATCAATCAGAATAAACCAAATTACAACACAGTCAAAACAAATCTACATGACCTATTGGGAAACTAAATGCTAAAAGTTAAATGCAGTGCTATCTGGCCCTAAATCGACAGCACACCATGGCAAACTATTTGACCATGGTTGCTGATCAAAACTTTAGAAAAACCTTGACAAAGTGCAGGCTCAGTGAGTACAGCCTTGCCATTGAGAAGGGTGGACACAGTAAAACATGGCTCAGTGAGTACAGCCTTGCCATTGAGAAGGGTGGACACAGTAAAACATGGCTCAGTGAGTACAGCCTTGCCATTGAGAAGGGTGGACACAGTAAAACATGGCTCAGTGAGTACAGCCTTGCCATTGAGAAGGGTGGACACAGTAAAACATGGCTCAGTGAGTACAGCCTTGCCATTGAGAAGGGTGGACACAGTAAAACATGGCTCAGTGAGTACAGCCTTGCCATTGAGAAGGGTGGACACAGTAAAACATGGCTCAGTGAGTACAGCCTTGCCATTGAGAAGGGTGGACACAGTAAAACATGGCTCAGTGAGTACAGCCTTGCCATTGAGAAGGGTGGACACAGTAAAACATGGCTCAGTGAGTACAGCCTTGCCATTGAGAAGGGTGGACACAGTAAAACATGGCTCAGTGAGTACAGCCTTGCCATTGAGAAGGGTGGACACAGTAAAACATGGCTCAGTGAGTACAGCCTTGCCATTGAGAAGGGTGGACACAGTAAAACATGGCTCAGTGAGTACAGCCTTGCCATTGAGAAGGGTGGACACAGTAAAACATGGCTCAGTGAGTACAGCCTTGCCATTTAGAAGGGTGGACACAGTAAAACATGGCTCAGTGAGTACAGCCTTGCCATTGAGAAGGGTGGACACAGTAAAACATGGCTCAGTGAGTACAGCCTTGCCATTGAGAAGGGTGGACACAGTAAAACATGGCTCAGTGAGTACAGCCTTGCCATTGAGAAGGGTGGACACAGTAAAACATGGCTCAGTGAGTACAGCCTTGCCATTGAGAAGGGTGGACACAGTAAAACATGGCTCAGTGAGTACAGCCTTGCCATTGAGAAGGGTGGACACAGTAAAACATGGCTCAGTGAGTACAGCCTTGCCATTGAGAAGGGTGGACACAGTAAAACATGGCTCAGTGAGTACAGCCTTGCCATTGAGAAGGGTGGACACAGTAAAACATGGCTCAGTGAGTACAGCCTTGCCATTGAGAAGGGTGGACACAGTAAAACATTGCTCCCCGTTGTAGAGTAAAGTCTGTGCAACCACTGCACCACAGCAGAAACTGAGACAGTGCTGCATTTCCTGACAAAATATAAAAAATATAAGACAATTAGAGTGTAATTTCCCCAAATTTGAAACCCTTATTCAAGGTTTCAAAAATCTCTGATGAGAATAGGCTACCCGTCCTGTTGGGGGAGGAAGTAGAGAGCTGTAGTTTGGCACCACACTACAGAGCAACCAGCCTGCACATGTCCTCTATGCCATTGTTATTGTTCAATGTGTAGTTATTTTGACCCTTGATTATTATTATTTTAATCATATTAATATTGTAAATGTGTCACTTAATTTCCAAAGTACGCTTTGGCAATATGTACATTGTTGCCGAGAGAGAGAGAGAGAGAGAGAGAGAGAGAGAGAGAGAGAGAGAGAGAGAGAGAGAGAGAGAGAGAGAGAGAGAGAGAGAGAGAGAGAGAATTGCTCTATATGGCAGGAAGTATGGGGTCTGCTCTCTAATAATGAATTTACCAAATGGGACAAACATTCAATCGAAATACTACATGCAGAGTTTTGTAAGACTGTATCGCAAGTGCAAAGAAAAACACTAAATATTGCAGGTACAGTGGTTCTTCCTGTAAAAGTTGTGGCTGACTGCAGCACAGCTTGTGGGGTGCCGCAGAATTCTATGGTATGTTATTTATGTGTCAGCTATTGTTGCCAGAATGACGCAATTTACCACAATCTGACACCATCTACCACAAACAGTCGCGGCATAAACTCAAAACTTTTAAAGGAGGAACCCCTGTAAAGCAGAATTGTCCAACATCCTGTCACACCTTCTCCTGCCACACCCCCTAATGGACATCCGGTGTCTCCTTGACATGCAGCCATTCCCCCAGTTCCCTCTCCCTCTGTGTGTGATTGTGTGGTTGGATACAGGTGTGCTGGAGTCAGAGCAGTTCCCCACCAGCTGCAACCCGTTCCGTAATCAAGACCTCTACAAATACTCAGTCCTTCCACTTCCACTCTGCCAGATCCTAATCTCCGTTCAGTCAGTCATGCTTCTAGCTATTTATTATTATTTAAGATCCTGTATCCAGCTGTGTCTGTTTCCTTGCCTTACGCTCTGGCTCCTGTTCCACATCTCACCACCCTGCTACCCTGTTCTGGATTCAACTCACCATCCCTCCCTTGGATTCCCCTCCAGACCTGTTTACCCTGTCCCAACCCAGCTCACTTCAACCTCAGCCTCCACATCTGGTTTCCTACAACTCATCCGAGCTTCCCTGCATCTCCCCTTCATCTCTCCCTGTGTTACAATAAATATCTTGGTTCATTCATCCCTGTTTCCTGGTCTGAGCCTGCTCTTGGGTTCCCCTGTTCTGCTCCGCCTAAGTGTCGAGGCCCAACTGGTTAACAACACCTCGATCCAGAAAGCTCTCATTGGCACCTGAATCTATAAGAGTAGAGAGAGGAAAAGCCTGGCTCTGCCACACAAGTTTGGCCTCAAACATCAGGCTCTGGGGGAAGATGGGCCGGCAATTTGACTCCACAATATTTTCCCCACAAAGACAGAGCCTCCTCTTACTGGATGCAGGGAACAAGGGGAGACCAGGTGGCCAACCTGGCCACAGTATAGACAGCTCCTAGTATCGATACGCCACTGCCTCTCCTCTAGAAATAGACAGGTCCGGCCGAGCTGCATGGGTTCAGGCTTAGAACATGCATGGGGTTGGGATGCAGGAGATGAGCAAGGCACTGAAGCAGATGTTAAGGAACTTGCAACCCTACCTACCCTCTCCCTCCAACGCTCCCGGAGACAGTTGTCAATAAGGATAGTGAGAGAAATGAGTTCATCAAGATCATCAGGCTCCTCCCTGGACACCAACTCATCCTTGAGGGTCTCAGTGAGTGAGTTCCGGAATGCTCCTTGTTCCGGAGAGCCTCCTCATTCCAGCCGCTCTCTGCGATGAGGGTGCGGAACTCACATTCCATGTCAGCAACACTCTGGGAGACTTGATGGATGGACAGACCACCCGCAGACCGGGTGGTCTGGTTGCCTCTGCACCACAGAGGCAACCAATCAAAAATTAAATATTGGCATGTTCACTAGCATAAGAGCTGGGCTGTTGCTCAAATACTATTGAACATTTACTAGAAAAGCAATGCAAGCTTCGAGGTTACCATCGTAGCGGAACAAATGGCTTCCGGGGTGGAGAGGAAGGACTTGGTACAGGTTGTGAGCTCTGAGCGATGGTTCGGCCCTGTAGGACAGACAAGCTCTGTGGAAACTCATTGATAGTTTCCAGAAGGTTTTTTGGGGATTGATCGTGTTGATTGAGCAGGGTGCCTTGACCAATGAGAATTTGGTGGAGAGTATCTGAGTCTGCTGGGTTCATATCTTGGCCAGATTGTACTGTTAGGCAAAGCCAAACAGGGGAACCCAAGAACAGACTCAGACCAGGAAACAGGAATGAATGAACCAAAATATTTATTGTAACACAGGGAGAGATGAAGGGGAGATCCAGAGAAGCTCGGATGAGTTGTAGGAAACCAGATGTGGAGGCTGAGGTTGAAGTGAGCTGGGTTGGGACAGGGTAAACAGGTCTGGAGGGGAATCCAAGGGAGGGATGGTGAGTTGAATCCAGAACAGGGTAGCAGGGTGGTGAGATGTGGAACAGGAGCCAGAGAGGCAAAACTGCAGTGAGAGGAGAAACAGGCACAGCAGGATACAGGATCTTAAATAATAATAAATAGCTAGAAGCATGACTGACTGGAGATTTGGAAGTGGAAGGACTGAGTATTTGTAGAGGTCTTGATTACGGAACGGGTTGCAGCTGGTGGGGAACTGCTCTGACGCACACCTGTATCCAACCACACAATCACACACAGAGAGAGAGGCAGATGGAACTGGGGGAATGGCTGCAGGTCAAGGAGACACCGTATGTCCACTAGGGGGCGTGGCAGGAGAAGATGTGACACACCCCCTCCTTATTTGAATAGAAAAAAGAGCCATCAAATTTTACAACCATCTAAAAACAAGTGACCCCAAAACATTCCATCACACAGCCCTACAATGTCAAGAGATGAAACAAGAGAAGTCCCCTCAGCCAGCTGGTTCACTAACCCAAACCAACCCCATAGAGCCTCAGGACAGCACTCTGAAAATCTGGCCCAAACAAATCATGACAAGCAAAACTAAACATATCACCTATTGGAAAGACACCACAAAAAAAGCTAAGTAAACTTCAATGCTATTTGGCTCTAAACAGACAGTACACGGTGGCAGACTATCTGACATGATAGTGACTGATAGAAAACTGAGGAAAACACTGACTAGGTGAAGACTCGTGAGCATAGTCTGGCTGTAGAGACTGGTCGTCACAGGCAAACCTGGCTGCCCAGAGAGGACAGGCTGTGCTCACTCTGCTCCAAGGGTGATGTAGAGACAGAGCTGCATTTCCTATTACACTGTGACAAATACTCAGACCTAAGAGAATCTTTCTTTACCAAAATGATCATTCAGTACAAAGAATTTGTAGAATAAATAATCAAATATGTATTGGGTGAAAAGCCAAAATGTGCAAAGCCAAATATGTGTCCTGTGCAATGAAATGTCAATAATATTTTAAATTTTAAAAAAATTGGCTTTCATACCATGTTATGTGGCTTCTCAGTCAGGTTGAGATTGGTCAACTACCATTGCTTTAATGTATTACTATTCTCATTAACATTGCTGTTATAGTTGTTGTTAATGGTAATCCCATTTCCACTACTACTATTATGATTGCTGTTGGTCCCACCATTTTTTGTTATATGTATACTTTGACAATGTAAGTCATTTAACCTGCCATGTCAATAAAGTCTGCTGAATTGAACTGAGAGAGAGCGAGAGATATGTCCATTACAATAGAGGAGCAGAAAGCGGCGGTTTTAAAGTCAGGGCCATGCTCTCTATGGAGCAGACACCCAAGGCCACAGAATGACACTGAGAAGGACATCCACAGAACAGAACAGAGGCTGCCAGAGTCTGTGAAGCTGAGCTGCTGGGAACTTCACACGTATCAGATCCATGTCTCCCAGGGCCGGGCTCTGATTTCTCTCTGTAGTAGCCCCGCTGTTCGCCAGATTTGCTGGAGCTCACAGTTAGATTAGACACCATCTTGTGTCACCCCTGACAAATGGTGCAACAAAACAACATGTTTGGCTTTTGGGAGATCGCTCTCTTGTTCTTTTTTCAAACTTTTTTTAAGCACCCACCCGACCCTCTCTTCCCCTTTGTTTCTCTCATTCCCTCACTCCCCAGGCATCTCCCTGAGCTGAAACATTGGAGCACTTGTTTGTTTAAACAGTATTTTTTTCAAGCAGGCAATGTTTGTGGGCAGCCTCACCAGGGGGTCCTGGAAGCAAAGCATGGGCAGCAACTGATCAATAGTTTTTCAGTCTCAGTGAGAGGGATGTTATGTGCCAAGTCACACAGACACAATCTGTATGTAAGAAACACAGACAAACCAAGTCCCTCTTTATCACATGCAAACAGAAACTAATGTGCATGTTTTACCTCCCTTAAACTATAACTTGCTCACTCTCTCTCATCCCTGTTTGACCTCTCCACCAGACCTCCCAGACTATCTATCCTCCTCGGTGGGTCTATCTATGCCTACAGATTCCCCCTCTATAAAGTATGAATGAGTGAGAGGAATATTGAGTGGCTCTATCCAATTCTGAATTCTATTCGGCTCTGAGGAGGTTGCTGCAGAATGCCAAATGAAGAATATCTCTCTGCCTGTTACAGTGAGAAACCGCCCTCAGCCCCTTGAGCGGCTGTGCCCCCTCACTGTGTCCCCTCTCCTGTCCCCTCCACAGCAGACAGGGGTACCAATTCATTCACCTTTGCCAGCCTTGCCAGCTGATCATCAGGCACCATCCATAAATAACAACCCCCTGATGAGTCAGTCTGCACTTAACACCCGAGGATGAGCAGTCAATCAGGAGGGCAGTGAATCTACTGTCCTCTGCTGCAGCCTACTGCATGTTGAATAAAGTTATTTGAATATTTGAAATATTAATGTCAATGCGTCTGGAAGCCATAGAGAGCAGGTGCTCCTCTTCATTCTGTCCCTGCCTCATATCTATATGCAGAGCAGTATGGTGCCTCTGGTTCAAGGGAGAGGTGCATTCTGGGATGGCTAAAGAGAGGGGCTTTGGAATGAGTCAGACATCAGGGGATCTGGCCATTGGAATAATGCACAGTAGTGAGACAAGGAGTTCCCTACCTATCTAGTGAATGATGCAAACAGTCACACAGGATGAAGAACACTAGGTTACTTGGCAAACGTATAGTTCAACTTTACAATAGTTTCTGCAACTGTCTCCAGCCATTGTGTAGACCCAGCGACACTTAATTTAAGAACACTTGCTCCGCAAAGAATCACCCATCAATGTGAAGCCTGACTGATTCATTTAGAATTTGTCCTCTGCAGAATCTCCAATTTAATGTGGCCCTGTGATACAAAGTACCTGCTGTCATTGAACAAAGGAACTGCACAGAATGTAAGTTACCACATTTAGAGCCCAAGGTATCGCCCATGGTCTCTCCTGTATGATATATTCAGTCAGCCCAACCACGGTGGCCTTGACCCCTTTACATTATCCTCCTCCCCCTCTTTCTCTCTCTCCAATCGTGTGCTTTGAATAGATATGAGGTGTATTTAAGATTGTAAATGAAGTAATCGGGTTTGAACATACCTGGCCAAGTAATAAGATCACTTAAAATAATTCCCCCTCCCCCACAGATAAAGAGGGGAGGAGGGAGATGCAAAAGAGTGAGACTTCAAAATGGAATCAGAGACTGAATGGAAATAAATGATTGGATATCGAGAGTAAATGGAGCAAACAGACATTGTAGGAAAATAATCAAATAAATAGGGAAAGGGCGTAGGAGGAGATAGAATAAGACACAATAGATTATACTGTGACTTGCTGAGGCAGAGGGCAATAGCCTTTTGAAAAGCTGAGCTAATTTCCATGATTAATAATGCTGCTGAGCGCTGATTGTCAGATGTGGTTACTTGTGACAGGTGGTGGTTTCTTTTTACAGTGTGATGTGGAGGTTTCAACAGAAAGCCGACAGTTGTCCGTACACATTCGATGGAGGGGACAAACTTGGAACAGACCAGTGTCTAGCTTTAGGTTGGCTGGGAAGCCCTACGGCTGTGGTGGGGGGATTTTGGGTTAGATCTTGTATGGAGAGCAGTTGGAGACCTAGACGGTCAGTCGGACTTCACCACACCACATCTCCTCAGCAGGCAGTAGCTCTAATCTCCTCAGGTCATCCACACAGTGTTGACCTACCATCACATCTTTACTAACACTTCTGGTGCTGGTTTCAGAAGGCTTTTTCTAATGATAAATGAAACATACTTCAGGCACTCCAAGGCTTTTCCAATGTGTTGGACTACTCATAGTCCTTTATGATGGGCTCCTGAGTGGGGCAGGGGTCTAAGGCACTGCATCTCAGTGGAAGAGGCATCACTGCAGACCCTGGTTTGATTCCAGGCTCTATCACAACCGGCCGTGATTGGGAGTCCCATAGGGTGGCGCACAAATGGTCCAGCATCATCCGGGTTAGGGTTTGGCCACGCTAGGCTGTCATTGTAAATAAGAATGTGTTCTTAACTGACTTCCCTAGTAAAATACATTTTAAAAAGATAAAAAGGAACTGTAGATTTTTCATTCGTGTTTATGCCTCAAAGCACTTGCATTTGACTATACACTGTCTTCACAAAGAATACCACCCTTGACTTATTCCAAATTTTGCTGTGTTACAGCCTGAATTTAAAATGTATTTTTTTCTCACACATCTACACACAATACTCCATAATGACAAAGTGAAACATGTTTTTAGAAATGTTTGCAAATGTATTGAAAATGAAATATAATCAATAGTGAAGCAGCTTTGGCATTGATTACAGTTGTAAGTCTATCTGGGTACTGTAAGTCTCTAAGAGCTTCCCACACCTGGATTGTGCAACATTTGCCAATTATACTTTTCAAAATTCTTCAAGCTCTGTGAAATTTTTTGTTGATCATTGCTAGACAACCATTTTATTTTGGCATATATTTTCAACTAGATTTAAGTCACAACTGTAATTTTGCCACTCAGGAACATTTACTGTCTTCTTGGTAAGTAACACCAGTGTAGATTTGGCCTTGTCTGATGGAAAGCAGACTGAACCAGGTTTTCCTCTAGAATTTTACCTTCCGTCCTTAATGATTAAAAGCATACCCATAACATGGTGCAACCACCACTATGCTTCAAAATATGGAGAGTGGTATTCAGTAATGTTTTGTGTTGGATTTGCCCCTAACATAACACTTTGTATTCAGGGCAAAAAGTTACTTTTTCTTATCCCATGTGTTCTTAACTGACTTGCCTAGTTAAATAAAGGTTAAATAAAGAAAGAAAGTATTAATAAATCAATTAAAATTGCTTTGCTACATTTCTTACAGTATTACTTTATTGCCTTGTTGCAAACAGGATGCATGTTTTGGAATATTTTTATTTTGTACAGGCTTTCTCCTTTCCACTCTGTCATTTAGGTTAGTATTGTGGAGTAACTACAATGTTGTTGATCCATCCTCAGATTTCTCCTATCACAGCCATTAAACTATGTAACTGTTTTAAAGTCACCATTGGCCTCAAGGTGAAATCCCTGACGTCTTACTTCCTCTCCGGCAACTGAGTTAGGAAGGAAGCCTGTATCTTTGTAGAGACTGGGTGTATTTTCTGGTATATACCATCCGAATTGTAAATAATAACTTCACCATGCTCAAAGGGATATTCAATATCTGCTTTTTTTCTTATCCATCTACCATTAGAAATGTCTCAACTTCCTGACAAACAACTAAACATCAGAGACATACTTCATGGAGATAGATAAGGCTAAGTAAGGTATGATGCATGACTGAGCATATGGACTGAAAGAAGGATGCTCAGAACTCAACACACAGACATAATGGAAGAAGGTTGCTGATAATACACTACAGAGCAGAGCCAGGCCAAGACTCGCTTTTTACGCCTGCACCATGTCACACTAACCCAAATAAACACCCGTAGAACATTTTACTCACAAATTATACACATGTTGCTGCAGGCTTACTCCAACATTAGAGGGGCTATGATCTACTGCAGATATAAATCATATCCTTTACTCTCATATACATCCCCTCTAATAGACATAGTGACACTTTAATTTCCATGATAAAAAATGTAATCACTATTGGATGACACATACCTTATGTGACCGTCAGTACAGTAATCAGATCCACTATTTAACTGATCTAAATGCTCACCTCAGAGGCCAAATGAAGTCAACCACTCCCCAGCCAAGGACTCCACTAGGTCATCTGAGAAACAGGCTCCACTCCATATTAGGTGGATGGGTTTAATATCTATATTATTGATCAGCCCATATAGCTGCAGATCGATCTTATCTGGTCTCCACACAGGCAGACTAGCAATCAGTGAGAGAAGATATGGGAGGCTAAAAGTGTGTGTGTGTGTGTGTGTGTGTGTGTGTGTGTGTGTGTGTGTGTGTGTGTGTGTGTGTGTGTGTGTGTGTGTGTGTGTGTGTGTGTGTGTGTGTGTGTGTGTGTGTGTGTGTGTCCTCCTATGACACGAAGAAGATAAACATGGTAATTTGTGAGCATAGTGTTGTGGGAGGAAAACATTCCATGCAGGTAGTTCACTGTAGATACTGCAGAGTAGAAAATTCAAACAGCTAAATCGGTCTGAACACAGTTTATGGAAAAACGTAATAACTTTATTAGCATGATAATAATAATAAAATGACTCTTTATAGAATAACCACAATTTAAAACCAGAATTCTATTGCCAGTCTGTGCTTCTGACTGGCAATAGACAAAACAACCTTTTCTGTCCCTTGATGGAAAGAAATGATTACAATTATGAACTTTTCAAATATAATGCCTGCTGCTGGTCTAATCAGTTGTCACTCGGTACAGTTGTGATTGGCTAGCAGCCCACATACAGTAGCTATCCCCTGACAGTACTTATTGCCAGACGAAACAAAATGTCTGTTCCAGTGTCTGCCCTTACTTCATTTATCCTCACCACTGTTTCCACAGTGAGACAATGCCTTCAAATGTTCAGTAAAACAGTATGACACAGTAAGACAAAGCGCCAGTGTGATAGGGGTTATTGTAAGTGAGGAGAACTGAACTCACCTCTACAGACGTTGCCGTTGTCTGGCTCAAAGCCAGCCTTGCAGGTGCAGCTCCCGATGGGAACCATCCACTCCCCATCTCCATTGCAGTACAGCTTGATGGGAAAATCCACCTCCTCTGAGTTAGCGATGCACGTGCCTCTGGCAATGACCAAGGAGGTGCTCTCGGCGCCTGTCATGGTCTCGGGGAAGTTGGCAAAGTTCTGCACCACGCTGGGGCACTTCTTATGGAAGACACGTACGGACAGCAGAGACATGCAGGCCCCGTAGTCCTGGAAGGCCAGGTAGAAACCATTATGAGACAGTGGGCCGAAGCTCCGCACCTCCGTGTTGACCTTCATCAATCGTCCACCGAAGTCCACCTGGGAGAAGCTCTCGTCAGCCGCAATGGTGTCCACCTTCAGGTAGGGGGCTTCCATCCAGAAGGCGGTTCCCTTGGTGGTGGCGATGACCGAGTCCGTCTCGTAGTAGTAGAGGTTGAAGGTCTCCTTACAGGAGCCAGGGACACTGGGGATGGAGCTGCAATCACGGACAGTGAAACGCATTTCCACATAGACACGCTGAGCCCCTCGTCTGTCGATGTAGGTGGTAAGGAGCCAGTTGTTCTGGCTGGGCTCGAACACGTTACACACCTGGTAGGTCCTGATGGTGTTGAGGTTCTCGTCGTAACCACTCACCTCCTCCCACTGTGGAGAACACACACACACAACAAACCCAAGTTAGAGTAAGGCATCAATCAATCAACACAATCCACTCAGGCATAGCCAGGTAACCACAGACAAGTGGTCCAACTAAAATCAATCTTGGGCAGTTAGGACTGAGCAAGGCCTCACCACATTAGGACATTTGGTGCATTACAGACGTTGGATTATACGTGGTATTGAATTAGAGCCTGAGGGAAAGGATGGCCCATAGCCTCAAAATGAGCTGCCTAGTTAATAGAGTCAGCATTAAAGCAGTACGCACACACATTAGGAGCCTGTGAGCCGGCCATAAAGCACTGATAAGACTTAAGCACAGCCAATGCTTTCCCTACACCATTAATTCACACATTAATTAATTCACACATTACCAGTTCTGTGACGGACCAGGAGCACTGCTACTGTGCATTAACACCACTGGTAAGTCCTTCATAATCATTACAGAAATGTGTGTGTGTGTGCACTGTGTATGTGGGTGTGTTGTGTGTGTTGTGTATATGTGCAATATGATGATCTACTAATGGTCCTAATAATGTGGAAACGCCCACTTCTCCACATGATGAGCTCCTTATTTCCTTGGACCAACGGATGGCCCACTCGATGGCCACAGAGCAATCCATAGTCTGGCAGATTAAGGAAGGCGTGGATACAGAAACACTAGTGGAGAGTACACTACACACCAACCCCCTGGGAGTTCTTGTTTTCTCCAACAAACCAGGGAGGAGAGATGGATATGACGGTGTGTGGATGTGTGATGCATAAGGGTTGTGTGAAACGAGAGTTGACGTGGTGAGTTGTGACTATTGGGGAGAACTGGAGCGGTGCATTGTGGGAGACGCTGTTGAAATAGTGGCCAGGAGGAGCTGATCACAGAGAGCTGAGATGATTAATGAGTTTACAGAGAGCCCTGACACAAGTTAAACCTTCTATTTTTTCTCAGCGCCTCTCCTTCGCTCTGCGCCTCTTCGTTGGGCTGACCATTCATCAGAATTAGAGCGACTTGTCCCTTTCAACACCAAGCAGACATTAATACAGCCAGGTACCAGCCACAGAGAGAGAGATGGAGGAGGGGTGCTCGATGCAGCCAGAGCCAAGCTAAGGAGAGCATCCATGTCCGCACTATCCACAGATGACCTATTTTACACAACATAAATTGCTGTGCCACAACTGTGCCATGCATCCACTGTTCCCTAACCAAGCAAACATGACGGCTGCCTTAAGAATACAAAACAAGGAACTTACTGTACTCTTGAACGTTGTAATAGTAGAATGCACAAGGTGCAATTCCGATATTGTGTAGTGCATCATCAGTTCCTCTTGTCATGTCAGTCATTGAATACTATTTATAGACCTGTCATAAATGTCCAGATCAACTAACCCATGTCAGCGAATGTTTTTTTTTATTCAGGTTTTTAGGCTCATAGATATTATTGTACTTCTTTAGTCACTCAAATATCACGAGTAAACATTAGACATAGCAAAACATATAGAATTGCAAGAAAATGTGCTTTAAAACCCACAGTGCGTCTCACAAAGACACGTCAGTATGAACCAAAAGTCTTCTATTTAGACTCCAGACCAAAAGGACACATTTCCACCGGTCTAATGTCCATTACTCGTGTTTATTGGCCCAAGCAAGTTTCTTCTTATTATTGGTCTCCTTCAGTAGTGGTTTCTTTGCAGCAATTCGACCATTAAGGCCTGATTCATACTGTCACCTTTGAACAGTTGATGTTGAGAGGTGTCTGTGTCTTGAACTCTGTGAAGCATTTATTTGGGCTGCAATTTCTGAGGCTAGTAACTCCAATGAACTTATCCTCTGCAGCAGAGGTAACTCTGGGTCTTCCTTTCCTGTGGCGGTCCTCAGGAGAGCCAGTTTCATCATAGCGCTTGACGGTTTTTGCGACTGCACTTGAAGAAACTTCCAGCGTTTTTAAAAATGTTCCATATTGACTGACCTTCATGTCTCAAAGTAATGATGGACGGCCGTTTCTCTTTGCTTATTTGAGCTGTTCTTGCCATAATATGGACTTGGGGTTTTACCAAATAGGGCTATCTTCTATATACCCCCTCTACCGTATCATAACACAACTGATTGGCTCAAACGCATTAAGGAGAAAAGAAATACCACAAATTCACTTTTTAGAAGGCACACCTGTTAATTGAAATGCATTCCAGGTGACTACCTCATTCAGCTGGTTGAGAGAATGACAAGAGTGAGCAAAGCTGTCATCAAGGCAAAGGGTGGCTATTTGAAGAATATCAAATATATTTTGATTTGTTTAAAACTTGTTTGGTTACTGCATGATTCCATATGTGTTATTTCATAGTTTTGAGGTCTTCACTATTATTCAACAATATAGAAAATAGTGAAAATAAAGAAAACCTTGAATGAGTAGGTGTTCTAAAACTTTTGACCAGTAGTGTACATTTGTGCCTTTTTTCAATGCTGATTTGAATGTCATTGAGAAAACAAAAGTAATCCTAGAATTAATCATCTAGTTTTTCAAAAGTATCTGTAATCTGATTAAAATATTTTTGCTGGTAATGTAACGGATTAGAGTTTTTTTGTAATCAATTTCCTACAGCGGTATTTTCCTACGCTGCTTATAGTATTCCGAGTGGTGATGTAAGGCTTGCTACCTTGGTTAGACCCATTGGATACACTTATGGGCCTATAGCATTCAGCTGATAATGGTGTCAGACTGAAGACATATTATGGTAACATTTATCCTACACTAATTCTAAGTGGATTTTCACCAATCTACAAGTGTAGACCTACAAAATTTATCTAAACACATTTGCACTAGGTAAACACATTTTGTAAATACTTTTGCAGCTAAATGAAGCTGTGACGATTTGCCTGTGAGCAATTGTCAAGTGACGCTGGCCATTTATTTCCCAAAATTTCTCCACACAGAAACAGCAGTGTTTTCTACAAACATTGTTGATAATTCTTGCTGCTAACCTATAACTATGCAATCGCTTGTCCCATCAAACATGTTGTATTATAATATGTAGCTAAAAGAACAAACAAAATGTTAAGCATTAGTATTTCTTAGTTTTGTAACGCCAAGAATTGGTCCTTGGTTAGTGTGCGCCGGTCAAGCACGACTTTTAACCACAGTTTAGGGGCCTTTCGTTTTTGGTTTATCCAGGTTAAGAGGTCATTTCATTGTTTGTTGTAAACACTAATGTTTATGTACATTAAGTCTTTGTTTTCATTAACAGGTAAAATATTGCCATTATGGTGTGAATCATGCTATAGGCTAGTATTGCCTTTGAAGTGTAACATCAATGTTCATTAAGAATTTCCCTGTTTAAAGGTGTGAATGGATTATGCCAGGTTAGGGCACGATGCCCAACTGTTCTCCTCAATCAGAGAGATGCTTGTCTAGGCGTGAGTTTATGGGTGTTTTGTCCTGTGTTTGAAGCGCTTTTGCACTTTGTCCTCGAGTTGAAATAATATTACTAGTGGCAAAACGTTTGTTTTTCATCAACCACTATTTTTCATAATTTTTTACATTTTATATTTGATAAATATGCTACATCTCTGGATCCAGTCTTCTCCATCACCTGCACTGTAAAAAAAAAATCGCCTATTTTGCACCTGATCTAGGCTACTGTCTAGGCTACTGATTCTGTCTCAAATGTTGCTGCTTCAGATCCTAATAACTAGGAAGCCGGGTGCTCAATCTTTAACAAAAGTCCAAACAGAAAGCAGAGGTAGTGTTAATTGGGCTTCTAATAAAATCCTGTCATGTCCTTGTCGTGAGTGTCCCAGCAAACACACTCAGTGGAGATGATTAAATGAAGCTGTTTCCCCGTCACCTCTTAGCCAGGCAGGCAGGCAGCTAAAGAGAGTGAGGGGGTGGCTGGACGGATGGCTTTCTGAGAGAGAACAAAGCAGCCCTGGGAGCAGATGCAGTGTCTCACTCTCTGTGTACTGTATGTGTGTATCCTCTCCTCTCTGTGCTACTCTCAGATAGATAGAGAAGAAGAAAGCATCCCATGGCACCTCATCGCCTCGGCCCCACCAGGTAAAAATAACAGAGTATTCAGCTGCACCTCATTGGTTCTGGTCCATAATGGAAATAATGGGGCATCCTGCCGCACCTCAGTTGTAATGCACTTCCCTGGTCCCGCTGCTTTATTCACTTCTACAAATAAACCTGAGAGCCACACACACTCCTCTGGAGCTGGATGTACTATCCATATGTGTATATTTAGAGAGTAAATGCATATGAGAGGGAATCCTTTAAACAGTGGACAACATCCACTACATCAGATGCTATACCCCCAACAACACCGTTTTGTTGTCGTCCTGGACAAACACTCCTAATTCGACTCATTGAGGGCCTGATGATTGACAAGTTGAATCATGTGTGTTGTCCAGGACTACAATAAAAATGTGTACTGTTGGGGGTACTTGTGGACCGGGGTTGGGAACCACTGTGCTATATGATATATATACAGCATACCGTACTATGGTATGGTACTGTAAAAGCTGTGTGTTTTCATAGTGAGTGAACATGGATGATCATACTGGACCATGTCTTTCCTCTTTCCCACTGTGTTCATCCACGTTCCAATAAAAGTGTCCTCCCTCTCTAACCTCCTCTCTGCTGTCCTCCACCTCTCTCAGGATTACTCTGTCTGTGTGACTGTGAGTGGAGGAGAAGGGGAAGAGAAGAGAGGTGTGATAATGAGGACCTTCAGCGGCAGGCAGACAGCACCACAGTCTGAATCAACAGGCTCACCTGCATCAACCCTAATTTAAAAAATATATATATTTCACCTTTATTTAACCAGGTAGGCTAGTTGAGAACAAGTTCTCATTTGCAACTGCGACCTGGCCAAGATAAAGCATAGCAGTGTGAACAGACAACACAGAGTTACACATGGAGTAAACAATTAACAAGTCAATAACACAGTAGAACAAAAAAGAGAGTCTATATACATTGTGTGCAAAAGGCATGAGGAGGTAGGCGAATAATTACAATTTTGCAGATTAACACTGGAGTGATTAATGTTCAGATGGTCATGTACAGGTAGAGATATTGGTGTGCAAAAGAGCAGAAAAGTAAATAAATAAAAACAGTATGGGGATGAGGTAGGTAAAAATGGGTGGGCTATTTACCGATAGACTATGTACAGCTGCAGCGATCGGTTAGCTGCTCAGATAGCAGATGTTTGAAGTTGGTGAGGGAGATAAGTCTCCAACTTCAGCGATTTTTGTAATTCTTTCCAGTCACAGGCAGCAGAGAACTGGAACGAAAGGTCGGCCAAATGAGGTGTTGGCTTTAGGGATGATCAGTGAGATACACCTGCTGGAGCGCGTGCTATGGGTGGGTGTTGCCATCGTGACCAGTGAACTGAGATAAGGCGGAGCTTTACCTAGCATGGACTTGTAGATGACCTGGAGCCAGTGGGTCTGGCGATGAATATGTAGCGAGGGCCAGGTCGGAACCATCCAGGGTGGTAATGCTAGTCAGGCGTGCGGGTGCAGGCAGCGAATGGTTGAAAAGCATGCATTTGGTTTTACTAGCGTTTAAGAGCAGTTGGAGGCCACGGAAGGAGTGTTGTATGGCATTGAAGCTCGTTTGGAGGTTAGATAGCACAGTGTCCAAGGACGGGCCGGAAGTATACAGTGCCTTGCGAAAGTATTCGGCCCCCTTGAACTTTGCGACCTTTTGCCACATTTCAGGCTTCAAACATAAAGATATAAAACTGTATTTTTTGTGAAGAATCAACAACAAGTGGGACACATTCATGAAGTGGAACAACATTTATTGGATATTTCAAACTTTTTTAACAAATCAAAAACTAAAAAATTGGGCGTGCAAAATTATTCAGCCCCTTTACTTTCAGTGCAGCAAACTCTCTCCAGAAGTTCAGTGAGGATCTCTGAATGATCCAATGTTGACCTAAATGACTAATGATGATAAATACAATCCACCTGTGTGTAATCAAGTCTCCGTATAAATGCACCTGCACTGTGATAGTCTCAGAGGTCCGTTAAAAGCGCAGAGAGCATCTTGAAGAACAAGGAACACACCAGGCAGGTCCGAGATACTGTTGTGAAGAAGTTTAAAGCCGGATTTGGATACAAAAAGATTTCCCAAGCTTTAAACATCCCAAGGAGCACTGTGCAAGCGATAATATTGAAATGGAAGGAGTATCAGACCACCGCAAATCTACCAAGACCTGGCCGTCCCTCTAAACTTTCAGCTCATACAAGGAGAAGACTGATCAGAGATGCAGCCAAGAGGCCCATGATCACTCTGGATGAACTGCAGAGATCTACAGCTGAGGTGGGAGACTCTGTCGTATATTGCACAAATCTGGCCTTTATGGAAGAGTGGCAAGAAGAAAGCCATTTCTTAAAGATATCCATAAAAAGTGTCGTTTAAAGTTTGCCAAAAGCCACCTGGGAGACACACCAAACATGTGGAAGAAGGTGCTCTGGTCAGATGAAACCAAAATTGAACTTTTTGGCAACAATACAAAACGTTATGTTTGGCGTAAAAGCAACACATCTCATCACCCTGAACACACCATCCCCACTGTCAAACATGGTGGTGGCAGCATCATGGTTTGGGCCTGCTTTTCTTCAGCAGGGACAGGGAAGATGGTTAAAATTGATGGGAAGTTGGATGGAGCCAAATACAGGACCATTCTGGAAGAAAACCTGATGGAGTCTGCAAAAGACCTGAGACTGGGACAGAGATTTGTCTTCCAACAAGACAATGATCCAAAACATAAAGCAAAATCTACAATGGAATGGTTCAAAAATAAACATATCCAGGTGTTAGAATGGCCAAGTCAAAGTCCAGACCTGAATCCAATTGAGAATCTGTGGAAAGAACTGAAAACTGCTGTTCACAAATGCTCTCCATCCAACCTCACTGAGCTCGAGCTGTTTTGCAAGGAGGAATGGGAAGAATTTTCAGTCTCTCGATGTGCAAAACTGAGAGACATACCCCAAGCGACTTACAGCTGTAATCGCAGCAAAAGGTGGCGCTACAAAGTATTAACTTAAGGGGGCTGAATAATTTTGCACACCCAATTTTTACGTTTTTGAATTGTTAAAAAGTTTGAAATATCCAATAAATGTCGTTCCACTTCATGATTGTGTCCAACTTGTTGTTGATTCTTCACAATTAAATACAGTTTTATATCTTTATGTTTGAAGCCTGAAATGTGGCAAAAGGTCGCAAAGTTCAAGGGGGCCGAATACTTTCGCAAGGCACTGTATATTTTATTATTCATTATTGTTGTTGCATTGTCGAGAAGGAACATACAAGTAAGAACATGTATACCATGCATATCCCGTAACTACGACTAATAAAACTTGAAACTTGAAACTTTAGACATACTGGGATGAGGTGGGTGTGATTAGATAGTGTGGACATACAGTGCATTCGAAAAGTAATCACACCCCTTGACTTTTTCCACGTTTTGTTATGTTACAGCCTTATTCTAAAATGTATTAAATAAAACACTTTCCTCATCAATCTACACACAATACACCATAATGACAAAGTGAAAACAGGTTTTTGGAAATGTACATAAGTATTCAGACCCTTTGCTATGAGACTTGAAATTGAGCTGCATCCTGGTTCCAATGATCATCCTTCAGATGTTTCTACAAGTTGGTTGGATTCTAGCTGTGGTAAATTAAATTGATTGGAGATGATTTGGAAAAGCACACACCTGTCTATACAGTATAAGGTCCCTCAGATGACATTGCATTTCAGAGCAAAAACCAAGCCATGAGGTTGAAGGAATTGCCCGTAGAGCTCCGAGACAGGATTGTATCAAGGCAAAAATCTAGGGAAGGGTACCAAAACATTTCTGCAGCATTGAAGGTCCCCAAGAACACAGTGGGCTCCATCACTCTTAAACAGAAGAAGTTTGGAACCACCAAGACTCTTTCTAGAGCTGGCCGACCGGACAGACTGAGAAATCAGGGGAGAAGGGCCTTGGTCAGGGAGGTGACCAAGAACCCGATGGTTCCAGAGTTCCTCTGTGGAGATGGGAGAACCTTCCAGAAGGACAACCATCTCTGCAGCACTCCACTAATCAGGCCTTTATGGTTGAGTTGCCAGATGGAAGCCAATCCTCATTAAAAAGGCACGACAGCCCGCCCAGAGTCTGCCAAAAGGCACATAAAGACTCTCAGACCATGAGAAACAAGATTCTCTGATCTGATGAAACCTAAATTGAACTCTTTGGCCTGAATGCCAAGCGTCACATCTAGAGGAAACCTGGAACCATCCCTACGATGAAGCATGGTGGTGGCAGCATCATGCCTTAGGGGATGTTTTTCAGCGGGCAGGGACTGAAGACTAGTCAGGTTCGAGGGAAAGATGAACAGAGCAAAGTACAGAGAGATCCTTGGTGAAAACCTGCTCCAGAGTGCTCAGGACCTCAGACTGGGGTGACAGGACAACAGGACAACAACCCTAAGCACACAGCCAAGACAACACAGGAGTGGCTTCGTTACAAGCCTCTGAATATCCTTGAGTGGCCCGGCCAGAGCCCGGACTTGAACCCGATCAAACATCGCTGGAGAGACCTGAAAATTGTTGTGCAGTGACGCTCGCCATCCAACCTGACAGAGCTTGAGGGGATCTGCAGGGAAGAATGTGAGAAACTCCCCAAATACGTGTGCGAAGCTTGTAGCATCATACCCAGTAAGATTAAAGGCTGTAATCGCTGCCCAAGGTGCTTCAACAAAGTACTGAGTAAAGGGTGTGGATACTTATGTAATTTTTACATGTGTTCATAAATTTGCTAAAATACACACAAACATTTTTTTATGCATTTTAGAATAAGGCTGTAATGAAACAAAATGTTTTTTAAAAAGTCAAAGGGTCTAAATACTTCCCGAATGCACTGTAGCTGGAAATGAATCTCTCCTTCAGTGAGAAAACAGTATGTTCCTCTTACATCATGAATAAAAAGAAAGATTGCTTCAAAAAGGAAAGATGGATGAAACACCACAAAGCTGTTTGAACACAGCATGGTTTTGGAACAGTTTGTTCCTACTCATACAGGCCTGTATAGCTTATAGCAGAGAGTTATATTGTGGGCTCAAAAACAGAAAATCAGGAGTTAAAATCAACTGGTCATAACAGAGTGCTCAATATGCTCTGGTCTTTACAGATCTGAAATACATCCTGTGTGTTTGCGTGTGTAAAAATGCATTGGTTTCTTTGTGTGTGTTTGTGTAAAGAACAGTAATTTCTGGTGGGAGGGGTTTCAATTAGAAAATGTTTATGAGTCAAGTGGGCATGGCTTGAGTCAAGTGGGCATGGCTTGAGTCAAGTGGGCATGGCTTGAGTCAAGTGGGCATGGCTTGCTATATAAAGCAGGCAGACAGGCATCGAGGCATTCTGTTAGAATGGGCAAAATGAGTGACCTAAGCAGTCGGTGCCAGGTGCACCGGTTCCAGGATCTCAGAAAAAGGTCTGTTTACTGGGCTTTTTATGCATGACAGTGTCTAGGGTTTACAAGAATGGTGCGACAAACAAAAAACATCCAGGTCAGTGGCAGTCCTGTGGGCGAAAACAGCTTGTCGAAGGAGAATGGTGGTGCAAGCTAGCAGGCGGGCTACAAACAGGCAAATACAACAGTGGTGTGCAGAACACCATCTCAAAACGCACAACTCGTAAGTCCTTCTCACAAATGGGCTACTGCAGCAAACGAACACACCAGCTTCCACTCCTATCAGCTAAAAACAAGAAGAAGTGGTTCCAGTGTGCATGTGATCCAACACTGGGCAATTGAGTAGTGGAAAAACATTGCCTGGTCCGACAAATCCCTGTTTGGCATAAGCAGCATGGGCCCATGGCTCCATTCTGTCTGGTGTCAACACTACAGGCTGGTGGCGGTGGTGTAATGTTGTAGGGAATGTTTTCCTGGCACGTTAGGTCCCTTGATACCAATTCAGCAATGTTTCCATGCCCCGAAGAATTCAGGCTGTGCTGGAGGAAAAGGTGTGTCCGACCTGGTACTAGATGGGTGTACCTAATAAACTGACCACTTAATTAATTATTTTATGTACTGTATGTAATGGTAGAATCTATTAGATACAATTGCAGTGGGTTCTTGACTGAAGTTAGAACCTGGCTCTAAATGTCTGTGTAGTATCAGGAACAGATACAAGAGTCTAATCTAACTTAAGATTCTATTACACCATCCCCAGGTTAAACAAGTAATGATCAACATCCATGTCATGCATCTTTTTGGGGAGGAAGAAGAGCAGACTTTATAAGAATGCTTGGTGTAGAGGAGTGTGGTGGGAATGTGAGCGAGGGATAAACTCTGACTCCATAGCGAGTTCTCCCTGTGGATCAGAGGATGGAGGGATGATGGAGGGGTACAGGCGCTTCACAGGCAGTCTCCTCTGTTCCCACACTCACCCAAATCGCTGTACATCCCGTACACACCAACACACGAGTGCCCAGTTCAATCTTCTCAATTCATTGTTTCTCTCTGACCCATTAAACTTTTAATCTAACAGAGCATCTAGCTCCGGGTCATGCCTGTATTTCACCACACACTCAATTTATCTGAAGGAAGAAAACTCCCTGTTCTTCACTTTATACCCTACAATTTTGAAAACCCCTGCAATCTCATCTCCCTCTGTTGTCTATAGGGACTCAATGTCCATTTGAGTAGAAGACTATAGAAAAACACTGGATTTACTCAGAGTACCTGATGAAAATGAGAGGGACAATTTAAAAAAACTGTTTCATCATAATGTCAAAGATATTATTGACTTTTTATTTAACTTGGCAAGTCCGTTATTAAGAACAAATTCTTATTTACAATGACGGCCTACCCCTCCCCTAACCCGGACGACGCTGGGCCAATTGTGCACCGCCCTACAGGACTCCCAATCCGGGTCGGTTGTGATACAGCCCGGGATCAAACTAGGGCCTCTAGCACTGAGATGCAGTGCCTTAGAACGCTGCGCCACCCGGAAGCCCAAATGACTTGCTGACAGGGGGCAGTCTAAAACTGCACCCCCAAAAAAATTGTAGTGTTTTTGGTGTTTAAAATGTTTCTGAAGTTTCGATTATTACATTTAAAATGTAATGACAAAAATTGTTATTAACTATTTTCACATTTCCTGTTGCTGCTGATCATTCATCTGTAAAATAGATTTGAATATTGCTGCATATAATCTATATTCATTTAAATTAATCTCACTAATTAAATTCCCATAAACAGCAAACCCTAAGGGCCTAAATGCGCCTAATTTTGCAGAACATTATTAATTTTCCATTTTGTAAAATAAACAGTTTTAAATTACTTTTTATCTATATAAAAAAAACTGAATCAGTTTCTATAATCATCAAGTGTGAATCGATCAAGTATGAGACTTACTATCATTTGGAAATGCAATTTAAATCACTATCAATGTCAATCTGTCAATCTGAATATGGCACTGTCTTGTGAATTTTAATTCATCTTAATGACATGCACATATAATCAACAGAATCTAATCTTGAGTGTTAAAAAATGGCACGTTAAAGCTCTCAACTGATCATGCAAAAAAGGACCTCTGGCATTTCTTGGCCTCCTCTGGATTTGACCAATTCTGATGTTTAATGTTTCACTTATTGTAGCACATAAGTAGAACTTAATTGTTCAGAGCGAGATCTAAGCGTTTTAATTAATCTTTTGGCAAGCTTGAAATTGGATTCTAAGTGTGCTCAAACTAAAGTATACCCTTGGGGTATTGCATGAGACACAGCGGATGCACATCCTCTCTCCCCACTTAACATGGCACAGAAAACTCAAAACCAGGCTACCAGCCAGAGCTTACAGTATGAAGGAGGAGAAATATAGGAAACAAACAGAGCCCCACAAATATCTAGGAGATTTGCATGCAATTTTATTATTTCATGTCACAACAATATATCATATCAGTAAGCAAAAAAAAATCATTTTTTAAAAGAATTGCTTGATCTAATGAAGCATAGGTGGTCCCTTTCCCATTCTATTATTGTTTTGGTAAATTTAGCATTGAGTAAGGCAGCTGTTTTAGCCTCGCTATGTGCTTTCTGTAGTGGAGGGGCAGACAGAGGAAAGTACAGAGCGTAGGTGTATTTGGTTTTCTCTTGTTGCGCGTGATTGGCTTATGGTGCAATCACTCATGGGGACACTACGTCACCGCAGCACCTGTTAGGAGAGCAAGAGCAAGAGCCCCTCTTCAGTGCTCCAATGTCATTGACTACGGATAAATCTACATCTTCTGCCCAGTAACTTTGATTGGACTGATGTACACTATATCAACTTCCTAGATAAGCTAGTTGTTTACCAAGCACTGATACCATGTCTTCAAGCTAGATAGCTTAGCTAGCTGAAACATGTCAACTAGTTTAGTTATCTCCTAAACATCTAATTTCTCATTAGCCACCTAAATGTAAAAATACTGTATTGTAATCCATTAAAATAAAGAAGATTGAAGTCGAGTGGTTGGTGGTAGATCATGGAGCAGTGGCTAACATCTGTTTTGAGGTAGGCTAGTTTAAATATCCTATAGGCTACAGTGGCTTGTGAAAGTATTCACCCCCTTGGCATTTTTCCTATTTTGTTGCCTTACAACCTGGAATTAAAATAGATTTTTGTAGGGGTTTGTATCATTTGATTTACACAACATACCTACCACTATGACGATGCAAAATATGTTTTATTGTGAAACAAACCAGAAATAAGACAAAAACAGAAAACTTTGTAGAGCCACCTTTTGCAGCAATTACCACTGCAAGTCTCTTGGGGTACGTCTCTATAATCTTGGCACATCTAGCCACTGGGATTTTTGCCCATTCTTCAAGGCAAAACTGCTCCAGCTCCTTCAAGTTGGATGGGCTCTGCTGGTGTACAGCAATCTTTGAGTCATACCACAGATTCTCAATTGAATTGAGGTTTGGGCTTTGACTAGGCCATTAAATGTTTCCCCTTAAACCACTCGAAGTGTTGCTTTAGCAGTATGCTTTTGGGCTATTGTCCTGCTGGAAGGGGAATCTTTGTCCCAGTCTCAAATCTATGAAAGACTGAAACAGGTTTCCCCTCAAGAATATCCCTGTATTTAACATCATCCATCATTCCTCCAATTCTGACCAGTTTCAAAGTCCCTGCTGATGAAAAACATCCCCACAGCATGATGCTGCCAACACCATGCTTCCATGTGGGGATGATGTTCTTGGGGTGATGGGTGTTGGGAGTTGGTTGGGTTGCGCCAGGCATATCGTTTTGCTTGATGGCCAAAAATCTCCGTTTTAGTCTCATCTGACCAGAGTACCTTCTTCCATATGTTTGGGCAGCCTCCCACATGCCTTTTGGCGAACACCATACGTGTTTGCAAATGTTTTTCTTTAACTAAGCAATGGCTTTTTTCTGGCCACTCTTTCATAAAGCCCAGCTCTGTGGAGTGTATGGCTTAAAGTGGTCATATGGACAGATATTCCAATCTCCGTTGTGGAGCTTTGCAGCTCCTTAAGGGTTATCTTTGGTCTTTTTTTGCCTCTGATTCATTACATTTCTTAATAATGCATTTAATGGTGCTCCTTGGGATGTTTAAAGTTTCTGATATATTTTTATAACCCAACCCTGACCTGTACTTCTCCACAACTTTGTCTCTGACCTGTTTGGAGAGCTCCTCGGTCTTCATGGTGCCGCTTGCTTGTTGGTGCCCCTTGCTTAGTTGTGTTGCAGACTCTGGGGCCTTTCAGAACAGGTGTATTTTTATACATGTCATGTGAGATCATGTGACACTTAAATATAGTCCACCTGTGCGCAACCTAACTAATTATGTGACTTCTGAAGGTAATTGGTTGCACCAGATCTTATTTAGGGGCTTCATAGCAAAGGGAGTGAATACATATGCACTCACCACTTTTCTGCTAAAAAATATATATATATTATTTGAAACAAGTTATTTTTTAATTTCACTTCACCAATTTGGACTATTTTGTGTATATCCATTTCATGAAATCCAAATAAAAATCCATTCAAATTACAGGTTGTAATGCAACAAAATAGGAATAACGCCAAGGGGATGAAGACTTATGCAAAGCACTGTACATGTCTTATTGTTGATATTCGATGGGAGACTGTAATACCCATGGAACCACATGTAGAAGAAGGGTTAGTAATACATATGTTTGACGGAACTGTAATTGTGCAATAGAGAAAGCGAGGGAATAGCGTTATAAACGTTACATATTGTTAACCGGGCCCCTTTGTAACAGGCAGGCGGACGCAAGCAGTGTTGCAATATTGCAGACCTGTAACGGCCGTTGGTGGAAGAAGGTGAGGACCAAAGCGCAGCGTGGTACGTGTTCCACATTTATTAAATACAACTGAACACTAAATACAGTGTAACAAAAAGAACAAGCGAAACAGCTCCGTCAGGTGCAAAACACAAAACAGAAAGCAACTACCCACAAAACCCATGTGGGCAAGAGCTACCTAAGTATGGTTCTCAGTTAGAGACAACGATAGACAGCTGTCCCTGATTGAGAACCATACCCGGCCAAAAACAAAGAAATACAAAAACATAGAAAAGGGAACAAAAAATGCCCACCCTAGTCATACCCTGGCCTAACCAAAATAGAGAATAAAAGCCTCTCTATGGCCAGGGCGTGACAAGACTAATTAGATTAATAGCTAGTTTACTCTATAAAAGTATGCTTGACTACTGTGGTCTCAAGCTCAAGATATGGGAAGTAGCCATAAACTGATCATAACCCAAATGTTATAACGTTTGTGTATGTGGCTCAGGCAAAGGCTGGTCACCAGCAAAAACACAGTGAAGGCTGATCTCCAGCATAACCCTCCAATGCTGGTCTCTGCTGTTTTTTTTCAGCAGGGTGTGGTATGCTCAAGTATAGACTACCACTTGTTTAGATACAGTGGCAAACAAAAAATAAGTAAGGAAAAAGACAAATAGCGCAAATAAAACAAACAAGTGCAAGTAAGTCTTTCAAGGTTTGACAAAATATTTTAGCCTATCCAATAGGATATGTCTTTCGAAAAATATGCATCTGGATTTTAATATAGGCTTCATTTAAAATGAAATAATAAATCGCAATTAAGAACAATAAGTTCTAGTTGTTTTTTAGCATGTCTTAGGTCTACCTAAAGGTTTCTGGCAAGGAGAACGAGCATATTCACATTTTCTGGTTTTAGAAGACATCGGAGTTGAGTGACAATATTGCCTGCTGTACTGAAAACACTTTCAGACAGAGTGGTTGTTGCAGAGATGCACAGGCCTTTTCAGGGAACGTTGGCCATGAGTGGAAAACAACCTTCATTTCCTCTCCAAAATGCTAGTGGGTCATCGTCTCCTCCGACGGCATCTTCAATGTGGTAGCTCTGAGCTCTGCGCTGGCGTTGTGTACTCATTGTCACTGAGTGTGACTTTCCTTCAGCAAGTAATACATAACTAGACCTAACAGTGTTTTATTGTTAACAGGGATTTAATGAGCATCAAATTATAACCAATGTGTGTAACTGCATCCTTCAGGGTGGAATTATCAATAATACAATGTTAAAATGAAGTGCTTTGCAACACCAAAACTAGTGGCAACTGAGCTGCCAACATCTTCAAAGAGAGGAAAACGTAACTTTACTGGAGTATTGAAACACATAATCCGGAGATATTTTGAAATATTGCATGGTGTGTTGTAACACCACTTAATCAAGGGTTGTGCAACACCTTGCCAGTGACTGGGAGCACTAACAGAAAATATTGAAAAAACTATTTAGGTGATTCAAGCCCTGCTTAGAGCAGAATTAGATACCTTCTCATTTGATGTTGTTTCCTCTCTCTAAAGCTTTTAAACACCATCATGTTTTGAATCCTGTCTAATACAGAATTAGATCTCTTAACTTCTTAACTTCTTAATGTTTAACATTGTTTTCTGAATTTGATAATTTACCAATTTGGTAGGCATTGTCAAGCAGTGTTGAAACCACCAGCACTACCTGGCAGCAAGAATTGAGGATTCTGCACTTGCCTCTTCCATTGAGGATCACACATGTGGGAATGGGTGCTGTCATCATTGAATATCAACGGTTTTGATATCCGTTTATCATTATCAATTACCAGAGGTGTGGACTCGAGTCACATGACTTGCAACTCAACTTTGACTTTAACACCAATGACTTGTGACTTGACATGGACTTGAGCCTTATGACTCGACCAGACTTGATACCCTCCCTAAGCCCAAATATTAAAAATGATGCTATTAAAAAAGTGTGCAGCTCATCAACTCTTCATTTAATGGTTTACAGTTTGAATCGGACAGCAGCCAATCAAATTGTGCCAGCTGAGAAAAAGTTGTGCGTGGCAGTGCAGAGGAAAGATGAGACCCGAAATTATTATTTTAGGATATAAAGACGATGCTGTATCAACAAAAAATGGATTGCAACTTGCAAAACATGCAGGACGAAAATTACAGACGGAGGTGCAACAATTTCCAACTTTGTTCGACATTTGAAGCTGCATAAATATAGCCAACTACAGCTAAATATAGCCAACTACAGCTGCTAATATAGCCAACAGCTATATATTTCATTACTTTACTGGTGTATCATGTAGGCTAATGTAACATTAAATCAATAAGCCTCCACACAGTCAGTCAGTGTGGGAACGTGATCATTGCATCCAAGATTGAGCTACAACTGGCTAGGCAGTTGGTAGCCTAAATCCTACCTGATGTTACGGCTCTCTATCCACTGGATGTGTACCAAACTCACTAAAAGTGGCAGTAATAAAGCCTCTCTTGAAAAAGCCAAACCTTGATCCAGAAAATATAAAAAACTATCGGCCTATATCGAATCTTCCATTCCTCTCAAAAATTTTAGAGAAGGCTGTTGCGCAGCAACTCACTGCCTTCCTGAAGACAAACAATGTATACGAAATGCTTCAGTCTGGTTTTAGACCCCATCATAGCACTGAGACGGCACTTGTGAAGGTGGTAAATGACATTTTAATGGCATCGGACCGAGGCTCTGCATCTGTCCTCGTGCTCCTAGACCTTAGTGCTGCTTTTGATACCATCGATCACCACATTCTTTTGGAGAGATTGGAAACCCAAATTGGTCTACACGGACATGTTCTGGCCTGGTTTAGATCTTATCTGTCGGAAAGATATCAGTTTGTCTCTGTGAATGGTTTGTCCTCTGACAAATCAACTGTAAATTTCGGTGTTCCTCAAGGTTCCGTTTTAGGACCACTATTGTTTTCACTATATATTTTACCTCTTGGGGATGTTATTCGAAAACATAATGTAAACTTTCACTGCTATGCGGATGACACACAGCTGTACATTTCAATGAAACATGGTGAAGCCCCAAAATTGCCCTCGCTAGAAGCATGTGTTTCAGACATAAGGAAGTGGATGGCTGCAAACTTTCTACTATTAAACTCGGACAAAACAGAGATGCTTGTTCTAGGTCCCAAGAAACAAAGAGATCTTCTGTTGAATCTGACAATTAATCTTAATGGTTGTACAGTCGTCTCAAATAAAACTGTGAAGGACCTCGGCGTTACTCTGGACCCTGATCTCTCTTTTGAAGAACATATCAAGACCATTTCGAGGACAGCTTTTTTCCATCTACGTAACATTGCAAAAATCAGAAACTTTCTGTCCAAAAATGATGCAGAAAAATTAATCCATGCTTTTGTCACTTCTAGGTTAGACTACTGCAATGCTCTATTTTCCGGCTACCCGGATAAAGCACTAAATAAACTTCAGTTAGTGCTAAATACGGCTGCTAGAATCCTGACTAGAACCAAAAAATTTGATCATATTACTCCAGTGCTAGCCTCTCTACACTGGCTTCCTGTCAAAGCAAGGGCTGATTTCAAGGTTTTACTGCTAACCTACAAAGCATTACATGGGCTTGCTCCTACCTATCTCTCTGATTTGGTCCTGCCGTACATACCTGTACGTACGCTACGGTCACAAGACGCAGGCCTCCTAATTGTCCCTAGAATTTCTAAGCAAACAGCTGGAGGCAGGGCTTTCTCCTATAGAGCTCCATTTTTATGGAACGGTCTGCCTACCCATGTCAGAGACGCAAACTCGGTCTCAACCTTTAAGTCTTTACTGAAGACTTATCTCTTCAGTGGGTCATATGATTGAGTGTAGTCTGGCCCAGGAGTGGGAAGGTGAACGGAAAGGCTCTGGAGCAACGAACCGCCCTTGCTGTCTCTGCCTGGCCGGTTCCCCTCTTTCCACTGGGATTCTCTGCCTCTAACCCTATTACAGGGGCTGAGTCACTGGCTTGCTGGGGCTCTCTCATGCCGTCCCTGGAGGGGGTGCGTCACCTGAGTGGGTTGATTCACTGTTGTGGTCATCCTGTCTGGGTTGGCGCCCCCCCCCCCCCCTTGGGTTGTGCCGTGGCGGAGATCTTTGTGGGCTATACTCAGCCTTGTCTCAGGATGGTAGGTTGGTGGTTGAAGATATCCCTCTAGTGGTGTGGGGGCTGTGCTTTGGCAAAGTGGGTGGGGTTATATCCTTCCTGTTTGGCCCTGTCCGGGGGTGTCCTCGGATGGGGCCACAGTGTCTCCTGACCCCTCCTGTCTCAGCCTCCAGTATTTATGCTGCAGTAGTTTATGTGTCGGGGGGCTGGGGTCAGTTTGTTATATCTGGAGTACTTCTCCTGTCCTATTCGGTGTCCTGTGTGAATCTAAGTGTGCGTTCTCTAATTCTCTCCTTCTCTCTTTCTTTCTCTCTCTCGGAGGACCTGAGCCCTAGGACCATGCCCCAGGACTACCTGACATGATGACTCCTTGCTGTCCCCAGTCCACCTGGCCATGCTGCTGTTCCAGTTTCAACTGACCTGAGCCCTAGGACCATGCCCCAGGACTACCTGACATGATGACTCCTTGCTGTCCCCAGTCTACCTGGCCATGCTGCTGCTCCAGTTTCAACTTCCACCTGACTGTGCTGCTGCTCTAGTTTCAACTGTTCTGCCTTATTATTATTCGACCATGCTGGTCATTTATGAACATTGAACATCTTGACCATGTTCTGTTATAATCTCCACCCGGCACAGCCAGAAGAGGACTGGCCACCCCACATAGCCTGGTTCCTCTCTAGGTTTCTTCCTAGGTATTGGCCTTTCTAGGGAGTTTTTCCTAGCCACCGTGCTTCTCCACCTGCATTGCTTGCTGTTTGGGGTTTTAGGCTGGGTTTCTGTACAGCACTTTGAGATATCAGCTGATGTACGAAGGGCTATATAAATAAATTTGATTTGATTTTGATTTGATTTACTGCTGTTCCTAAAACTATTGACATACGTTAGCCTACGGTAACCACACAGAGCGAGTGTGTGTGTTAAGTTTGGGCGATTGTGTACAAGCCTACATCGCCCGATTGCGCCGCATAGCGATCCTCGATAGTCGATCACTATTGGGGGGTGTGTCTTTCTCATGGCTACCCATGTATTTCCATGGAAATATAACGTTTATTTGGAAAGTAATAAATATATAGATATTTTTAAAAGCATTCATGATTTGCGTAAGTGTAATATACTATTGTAATATACTATTGTAATATGTAATATACCATTACGGCTATTATGACCTGTGTAAGACACGAAACTCAAAGTTTAGGACTTGAGACTTGACTTGATATTTGGCGGTCTTGACTTGAGACTTGACTCGGACTTGTCTTTCTTGACTTGGGACTTGAGTGCTAAGACTTGACTTACTTGGGACTTGTAAAACAATGACTTGGTCTCACCTCTGTCAATTACACATCATGGCACAACAAGCTTAATACTAACATAGAAGTATACTTCTCTTTCTTCAAACATGCATACAACATGTGACAGAATCGTAAATTCAAAAAACTATTACCCACAATCATCTAAAAACAGAGTCACTTGGCAAGATAGGAAATGCAAGGTGATAAAAACCTGACTTCCAATGAGTTCAATCACAAAATGTTCTCTCGTTGGTTATGAAAGACACATTTTGACCAACATATTATGTTGGATATATTCTTATATTATTTTGGTCAAATGAAATGAACAAATCAAATCTACTTTTGGGGTATTTGGCACTTTGAGATAGTTCTGAAATGACAGAGATACAGATAGGTGGGAGAAAGAGATGAAAATGTTGGAGCAAGGAATTTAACCCCGGTCTTCAGTGGGGAGAGGGGTGAGGTGTCTAAGCTGGGTCAGTTACCGCTAGAATACCCCAGAATAATTTCTTACAATGTGGCTGTGTGGTTGAGTGTGTACATTTCAAACAAAATGTACCAGTTATTGCCTCTCCTGTTTGTAATCTGTATAAATAAAGTATTGAAAATGAAGGTAGAATTCCAAAGAAAATATTCTGCATTGGCCCTTATCATCAATCAATATTTAGGCTATAAACCATTTGCATTTCTAAATCATGGATTGTATGAGAGAAGCGTTTTTCGTGTTAGGATGCTGCCTTTTACGTGCAGTGAAACCCCCAGAAGTGTTTTCACAACACCTTCTTACAGATCTCTCCGAAATCTCTCCGGCATTTCATAGTTGCTAAAATTCTAATAGTTCACCCAAAATGTTTTTATGCGACATAACAAGCAACTATAGTGTAGAGCAGGTATTCCCAAACTGGGGTATGCGTACCCCCAGGGGTAAGCGCAATGCAGTCTAGGGTACGGCCATTTTTTTTTCCTTCACATTTTCAAACAGTACATTTATATTTTACAACGGGGCTATACATTTGGGTGAGGTTTTTTTCTCGCCTGAGAAGCCTCGTTTCACTGCCAAAAATAAACTGTAACCATTTAGTGTTCAGCGAAATAACAACACCAATGTAAAATACAGGTAGCCTAGTCAAATAATTAACATCCAATCACATTAACCGTTACTCTCTCACGGGAAACCTTCACTCTTGCGCAGACATTTAGAAACAAAACATGACAATTTTTAAAATAAGCCTGAGCGTGAATAAAAATGACTTTCCGAGTAGCAAGACATGTATAAAAGCAACAGATATCGTTAATAAGAAGGGGCTAGAAGGGTCTTATATGGTGAGCTACCGAGTGGCTAGGGCAGGCAAGCCCCATACTATTGCGGAGGACTTAATTATTCCTGCTGCCACGGATATGGCTGGGACAATGCTGGGGGAAAAGGCCAAAGAAACTATACAGACAATGTCTTCATCAAACAACACTGTTTCACGACACATCAGTGACATGGCAGGAGATGTTCTGAAACAATTACTGCTTCGCATACAAGTCAGTCAATTATATGCGTTACAGCTGGATTAGTCAACAGACATGGCGGTCCTGGCACAGCTCCTGGTATATGTCCGTTACGTTTATGGGGGTCAATTAAGGAAGACATCCTCTTCTGCAAACCACTGGAAACCAGGACAACAGGAGAGGATATTTTTAAAGTACTGGGTAGCTTTATGACATCAAATGGGCTTTGGCGGTCAAGATATGTTGGTATCTGTACTGATGGATATGTTGGTATCTGTCCTGATGGAACAAAAGCCATGACAGGGAGACATACAGTAGTGGAATGGTAACACACGTGCAAATAGTTGCTTTCTACGCCACTTGGGTACACTGCAGAATCCACCGAGAGGCTCTTGCTGCCAAGGGAATGCCTGACAGCATGAAAGAGGTTTTGGACACAGCAGTTAAAATGGTTTATTATGGTTTATTGGTTTATTTTTACTTTATTAAAGCAAAGCCCCTGAACTCTCGTGCATTTTCTGCATAATGCAATGATATGGGCAGCGACCATCAAACGCTTTTACAACATACAGAAGTGTGCTGGTTATCAAGGGGCAAAGTATTGACACGTTTTTTGAATTGAGAGTCGAGCTTAAAGTTTTCTTTACTGACTATAATTTTCACTTGTCTGACCACTTGCATGATGACGAGTTTCTCACATGACTGGCCTATCTGGGTGATGTTTTTTCTCGCCTGAATGATCTGAATCTAGGATTACAGGGACTCTCCGCAACTATATTCAATGTGCGGGACAAAATTGAGGCTATGATTAAGTTAGAGCTCTTTTATGTCTGCATTACAACAGGACAACACACAGATCTTTCTATCATTGTATGATTTTTGTGTGCAAATGAACTCAAGCTTACGGACAATGTCAAATGTGATATAGCAAAGCACCTGATTGAGCACAATTATGCAGGTACTTTCCCGAAACGGATGACACAAACAACTGGATTCGTTATCCCTTTCATGCCCTGCCTCGAGTCCACTTACCGATATCTGAACAAGAGAGCCTCATCGAAATTGCAACAAGCGGTTCTGTGAAAATGTAATTTAATCAGAAGCCACTGCCAGATTTCTGGATAGGACTGCACTTAGAGTTTCTTGCCTTGGCAAATTGCGCTGTTTAAGACACTGATGCCCTTTGCAAACACGTACATATGTGAGAGTGGATCCTCGGCTCTCACTAGCATGAAAACTAAATACAGGCACAGACTATGTGGAAAATGATTTAAGACTGAGACTCTCTCCAATACAACCCAACATTGCAGAGTTATGTGCATCCTTTCAAGCACACCCTTCTTATTAACCTGTGGTGAGTTATTCACAATTTTTGATGAACAAATAAGGTTTCATATGTAAGATGGCTAAATAAAGAGCAAAATGATTCATTATTATTATATTATTATTTGTGCCCTGGTCCTATAAGAGCTCTTTGTCACTTCCCACGAGCCGGGTTGTGACAAAAAATAAGTGTATAATAAATGTACTGTATAGTGTGTATGTGTGTGTGTGTGTGTGTGTGTGTGTGTGTGTGTGGCAGGCTTACAATGATGGCAACAAAAACAAACAGATTAGACCCTGGTGCTAGAGGGGGTACACAGCTGGAGGTTGAATGTTTGAAGAGGTATGGCCTGGGACTATAAAAGGTTTGGGAACCACTGGTCTAGATGAAGTGGAGTGTTCTTACCCCAGAGGCAGGATACGCTATCCAACCCAGCTCTGCTGTTGCCGTCCGCGTGTCCATCACTGTCTCTGTAGGGGAGAGAGAGAGAGAGATTCAATACACATTTCTGCTACAGTACTACCAATGCAAACACCTGTTACTGTAAAACACCTCATTCCATTACTTTTGTGTAAGCCCATTTTTACTTATCAGTCCATTGAAAACCATTGATATGAGCTAGATCTTAAATATCTCATTACTGGAAGTGTATCAGCCCTTTAACCAATGGGCTAGACAAAATCAGACAGATCAGCCCACTCTACACATTTCATTACATTTCACTACTGTCAAACAGACTGAGAGACACAGTATGAGCGATCACCACCACTCTCCACTTCTTCAGTAATAGTAATATATATATATATATATATATATATATATATATATATATACATACAGTGGGGGAAAGTATTTAGTCTGCCACCAATTGTGCAAGTTCTCCCACTTAAAAAGATGAGAGAGGCCTGTAATTTTCATCATAGGTACACTTCAACTATGACAGACAAAATGAGAGAAAAAAATCCAGAAAATCACATTGTAGGATTTTTTATGAATTTATTTGCAAATTATGGTGGAAAATAAGTATTTGGTCAATAACAAAAGTTTATCTCAATACTTTGTTATATACCCTTTGTTGGCAATGACAGAGGTCAAACGTTTTCTGCAAGTCTTCACAAGGTTTTCACACACTGTTGCTGGTATTTTGGCCCATTCCTCCATGCAGATCTCCTCTAGAGCAGTGATGTTTTGGGGCTGTTGCTGGGCAACACGGACTTTCAACTCCCTCCAAAGATTTTCTATGGGATTGAGATCTGGAGACTGGCTAGGACACTCCAGGACTTTGAAATGTTTCTTACGAAGCCACTCCTTCGTTGCCAGGGCGGTGTGTTTGGGATCATTGTCATGCTGAAAGACCCAGCCACGTTTCATCTTCAATGCCCTTGCTGATGGAAGGAGGTTTTCACTCAAAATCTCACGATACATGGCCCCATTCATTCTTTCCTTTACACGGATCAGTCGTCCTGGTCCCTTTGCAGAAAAACAGCCCAAAGCATGATGTTTCCACCCCCATGCTTCACAGTAGGTATGGTGTCCTTTGGATGCAACTCAGCATTCTTTGTCCTCCAAACACGACGAGTTGAGTTTTTACCAAAAAGTTATATTTTGGTTTCATCTGACCATATGTCATTCTCTCAATCTTCTTCTGGATCATCCAAATGCTTTCTAGCAAACTTCAGACGGGCCTGGACATGTACTGGCTTAAGCAGGGGGACACGTCTGGCCCTGCAGGATTTGAGTCCCTGGCGGCGTAGTGTGTTACTGATGGTAGGCTTTGTTACTTTGGTCCCAGCTCTCTGCAGGTCATTCACTAGGTCCCCCCGTGTGGTTCTGGGATTTTTGCTCACCGTTCTTGTGATAATTTTGACCCCACAGGGTGAGATCTTGCGTGGAGCCCCAGATCGAGGGAGATTATCAGTGGTCTTGTATGTCTTCCATTTCCTAATAATTGCTCCCACAGTTGATTTCTTCAAACCAAGCTGCTTACCTATTGCAGATTCAGTCTTCCCAGCCTGGTGCAGGTCTACAATTTTGTTTCTGGTGTCCTTTGACAGCTCTTTGGTCTTGGCCATAGTGGAGTTTGGAGTGTGACTGTTTGAGGTTGTGGACAGGTGTCTTTTATACTGATAACAAGTTCAAACAGGTGCCATTAATACAGGTAACGAGTGGAGGACAGAGGAGCCTCTTAAAGAAGAAGTTACAGGTCTGTGAGAGCCAGAAATCTTGCTTGTTTGTAGGTGACCAAATACTTATTTTCCACCATAATTTGCAAATAAATGTGACAATGTGATTTTCTGGATTTTTTTTCTCATTTTGTCTGTCATAGTTGAAGTGTACCTATGATGAAAATTACAGGCCTCTCTCATCTTTTTAAGTGGGAGAACTTGCACAATTGGTAGCTGACTAAATACTTTTTTTGCCCCACTGTGTGTGTGTATATATATATATATATATATATATATAACCACAAATAAAAAGACATGGAAAGAGGGATTTACTTGCCAAACCAAAAGTATTGCATGACCTACTGTTTTCAGGAACATCAAATATGCTCACAGCTCCAAAGTTGTCTTACACTTGTTTGGGAATAAGTGTGTAGGTGTAGTAAATACAGGACAGTATATAACAAACTATTCTCTGTGGACATCATTCAAAGTGTTGCCCTTGGTAAATACATCATGTTGTTTTCCTGCCCCTGTGTTTGTTTTCACACAGTCTAAAAGTATTCAGCCTGGGACTGATCAATAGGTTATTGGTGGGTGATTTCTGCGGAGGAGTGCATTAAATATTGATGTACCGGGAAATATTGATCATGTCCGTGATAATGCATCAGCAAGTACACAAACACCGGTGCCGCCAACTGCCACCAAACTGCCACCAAATTCTTCAAGGGCATTCACAACAACAGCACATTTTGGTTTATTGGTGCCTTTTCACCACAACAATTGTTCTCTCTCTTTCTCTCTCTCTCAATTTTCAATTTGCTTTATTAGCATGATGTAACAGTGTACAAATTGCCAAAGCTTACTTTGGATATTTACAATAGGAAAATAATAAGAATGAAATCTCTCTCTCTCTCTCTCCTTGTTGGCATGGAGTCACATCACTTTGTTCAAAGAAGAACATTTCCCCAATGTATCAACTGGTCTGTGGGTCTGTCTGTCTCCTCTCTCTCTATCTCTTCACTCTTCCTCCTTCCCCATTTTTCTGGGAGTCAATAAAGCCAGAGGGTGGAAAGCAGCATGGCAAATCATCAGTCGACAACAACAGCCATTTAACAGAGAGAGGGTCTGGTCCAATCACCTGCCAACCAACCGCACCATGCAAAATGCAGAAAAGAACCCCTCACTCTCACACCAACTCAGCTTCCTACCAGTGCTCCACACTGATGCACTCCCACTTATCAGAAAACTGGTCAGGGTAGTATCATGCCATCCTGTCTTTTTTTAAATGTATCTCTGTAAACAGATACTTATCCTTAAATCCTAGTCTCAATGAACAGGCTATTCTCTGTAGTCAGTGGAGTAGAGGAGAGCAGAGCAGAGGAGAGCAGGTCCAGGGACAGCCGCAGGGTACCTTTCACTTTTACTGAGCTCAAAGCTTCACATTAATCCAATTATGGCTTCTTCAGAATTAGCAGATCATCAGAGGAAATCTCAAATTTCTGCATGGAAGTACAGGCACTTTGGATTGACATCCAAGATAGATGTTGTAGACAAGACACTCCAAGACCATTTCCCCAGATTACATATGCACACGTCATAAGCCCTGGCAAAAATGTTTAGAATTACAGGACATTATCTGTTAAATGTATCTTACAAAATGCTAAATTCTCTCAGCCTAATAGTAAAATGTGTAGAATAGCATGAGATTACCTATAAAACTGAACATTTTCCTTTTGGCCCATGGCAATATGTGTAGAATTACAGGAAATTACCTTTAAAACAGCAACATTTTCTCTCAGCCTCATGGCAAAATGTGCAGAGTAGCATGAGATTAGCTGCAAAAACGGAGAAATAAATATAATTGCCCCATGCCAAAATGTGTTGAATTGCTCAGACCTTGTGTGAGGGACCCGAGAAAATGTGGTACGCCTAATCGGTCAGTGGAGTGTTATGGGCTTTATCACGAAAGGAACCATGCCGACCCTGCCTTTACAGAGACCCACAGAACAAGCCACACCACAGTCACATTATCCCTCCTATGCAGTTAGGCAAGGTAGGACAACCAGAACACAATGAGCCAGAACAACTTAACATCTGTGTTCAGTGTTGAAGTAAATCCATTTCCCAGCATTCCCAGCACACGATTTGTCACAGTGACATACAAATCATTAAAATCCAGGCGGAAAATATTTACACAAGAAGCAACCCAATATCACACAGTCAACTCTAGTCGTTTAGTAAGTTCACCATTCTGCCATTCTCACTGTTAAACATCGCACAGTGTTCAACACAATGGCTCTTTATGTCATCATTTGATCAGTACTTTCCAATGATGGCACACTTATTCAGCATCCAGCTACCAATACATTACACTGATACATTACGACAAATCATGAGCCAGCAATACCACATAACAATATAACAACAAAATGTATTACTACTCGATAACAATACTTTAAACATCTCTATACAACTAGCAAGTAACACAATACAATTTACAGTGTCTTGCAAAAGTATTCAGACCCTTTCGATTTCTCCATGTTTTATTGCGTTATAAAGTGGGATGAAACAATTGATTTGATTGTCATTTTCTTGTCAACAATCTACACAAAATACTCTAATGTCAAAGTAGAAGAATTTGTATTTTATTTGATTAAGATTAATACAAATTAAATAACTAAAATACAGTCGTTACATAAGTATTCAGCTCCCTGAGTCATTTCTGTACATGTTAGAAACACCTTTGTCATCTATTACAGCTGTGAGTCTTAGGTAAGTCTAGAAGTTTTCGCAATATTTGCCCATTATTCTTTTCAAAATTCTTCAAGCTTTGTTGTCTAGATGTTGGGGATCATGGCTAGACAGCACTTTTCAAGTGTTGCCATAGATTGTCAAGCAATTTTTTCACAAAACTGTATTTTGGCCACAAAGGAATATTCACTGTCTACTTGGTAAGCAACTCCAGTGTAGATTTGGCCTTGTGCTGTAGGTTATTGTCCTGCTCAAATTTGAATTCCTCTCCCAGTCTCTGGTGTAAAGAAGACTGAAGTCATTTTTCCTCTAGGATTTTGCTTGTGCTTAGCTCCATTCCGTTTCTTTTTATCCTGAAAAACTCCCCAGTATTTGCAAATGTCAAGCATACCTATACCATGATGCAGCCACCACCAGTGGCGATGTGTTGTGAGTTCAGAAGGCCGACTGTATCTTTGATTTGTCTGGGTGGTTTAATACATAATCCACAACATAATTATTAATGTACAAGGTAAAAATCTGTACAGGCAGTTAACCCACTGTTCCTAGGCCGTCATTGAAAATAATAATTTGTTCTTAACTGACTTGCCGAGTTAAATAAAGTTCATAAAACAAATTTTAAAAACTTGACCATGCTTAAAGGAATATTCAATGTCTGATTTGTAATTCTTACCCATCTACCAATCACTGCCATTCTTTATGAAGCTTTCGAAAAGCTCCCTGATCTTTGTAGTTGAATCTGTGCTTGAAATTCGATACGTATGTATGGGGGACTGAGGAAGGGTTAGTCATTCAAAAATCATGTCAACCCATATTATTTCACACAGACTCCATGTAACCTATTATGTGATTTGTTGAGCTTAATTTTACTCTTGAATGAATGTAGACTTGCCTAAACAAAGGGGCTGAATACTTCTTATGAGTTGTTTATTTATCTTGGGTAAAAACAAACATTTTTCCCCTCTTCGACAATTGAATCCATTAAAAAAAATGACAATTAAATCAATTTTAATCCCACGTTGTAACACAATAAAATGTGAAGAAATCCAAGTGGTCTGAATACTTTTGCAAGGCACTGCATATGAATTCCACAATGCAACATCCCAAAATGAGGACGGATGCATTTGTTATCAAAATCAGTTGTATTACAGGACAACCAGCCTCAAGATTTTTCCACGTGAAAAGTATTCTATGCCACAATGTGTTATTGAACTGCATCTGTTTTTAGAATGGCAAGCATGACCCAATTTATTTGTAGGCTTTCTTATTTATAGAGCCAGGGTTCTCTGGATGACATGTTACACCATGAAAGCACCATCATGTCTCATCACAACAAGGTGATCACACAGTGATTCGCCTCAGACATACCTGTCAGGACGAGAAAAAAACCTATTCTGGTATAGATACTGTCTAGCATTCTTTTACAAACAATCTGATTTTTTTTTTGTCATAGATATTCTCTGTTTCTCTGTCACCTCAGATTTGAGTGCCATCAACATTTTGAAAGTCTGAAGGTTCAAAGTAAAGACACTTATCAGGAAAAGTTTAACACGTGCACAGGTTTGGTGAAAGTGTGATAAAGATATTGCACAGACAAAACACCCTTCTATGACACTGTAATTGTTATGGTTGGCCAAAATGACCAGCTACTGTGGGAGATCTAATGGTCCAGATGATTGCCTCAATAGAAATGTAACCACAACCTTAGCCACCATGGAGGTTGAAATTGGAAAAAGAGAGATGGCAGTAGAGAGGGCAAAGAAGGCCAGAGATCATTCTGTTTGGCCTAAGTATTTATAGAATGGAAAATCAATGCATGTTGCTGTACCAATGCATAATTTAGTCAATAGTCTGTGCATGCCAGTGGAATCAGAAATCATGATTAAATATCCTGACCCACTGAAACACTGAGGTTCATATGGATACAATATCAATAACTCTTTGTTCAGCGATGGATGGCCAGTGTCATCACTCACTCAGTTCAAATCTTTACATAAACCGGTCTTATCTATGACACAGTGAGGACAAATGTTGAGGGTTCAAGTAATACTGTATGTATGGACACAACTAACATAATATGAAGTGTGGCCTTGAACTTGTGGCTCAGTTGGGCTGTGTGGCTCAGTTGGTAGAGCATGGCGCTTGCAAAACCAGGGTGTTGGGTTGGATTCCCACAGGGACCAGTACGGGAAAATGCATGCACTCCCTGCTGTAAGTCCCTCTTTAGTCACTCTGCTAAATGACTTTGATGTAAAATGTAAAACTATTCTGCTAATTAACCAGCAGCCTCTGATCTCCTTCACCTCAGCTCAGAGATATGCCTTAACAACATATCACAGGTGCAACACTATGTTCAACATATCTGAAAGCACATTTTCCCAATAGATTTATCACATTTGTTTTGGGCGACTGCCCATGGATTCAGGGCAGAGCTGTAGACAGGAGCGCTCTCTGTGCCCTAACAAACATAACCTTCTTTTTCCCTCAGTAGGAACAAACAAAAGTATAGATTTGTGCAATTCAAACACAGAGGGGTACAAGCCTTGATCATGGATGGAGGGCAAATGTGAAAGAATACACTCACAGTGTCTCACCCCAACCAAAAGCTGTCACTATAGCCTCCTATGCCATCGATACCAATGGTTTAAATGCCTCAAAACATATGACTGTAACTGTATCACTGATGTAACACATTCACAGTAGCTGTAGATCTGAATGACTTTAGAGGCCAAAAACAGGTCCTAGTTTTCAATTGGTTGACAACTGAATACTGTCACTGTGTGTGTTCTCTTTTCAGTCATCTAGATATCTCCCAAATATATCTCATAACTGACATTGGCTTCAGAGCATTTGCACAATGCGGGCATACGCAGTCATTTACATCAGCCTCTATCTCTGTTTGTACATTCTTCCTTTACAAATGACTTTGTAAATAGTGCTGCAGAACATAAATGAAATGTAATTGTCTATCATAGTAAGTGGCTACATTGTCAGCCATACGCTGGAGGCTTCATACGAATCACATTTTGAGTACTGAAGGAGAATACATATGAGCCCAGTACTGAGGGAGCTCTCACTTTAGTGGCTGTGTTGGAGGGACAGATACCTAACTGTGTAGCAGTGCACTGGGCAGGGGAGACTGGGTTATGGTGGAAAGTCTGACTGAGCTAATTAAACCATTATCCAGTCAGTGGTGACACCGCTCCCTTGACACTGCTAGAATGTGCACCAACATTTATTTAGTTATTCGAAGTCAAATCCCACTGGTGGAGACTCTGCCTGTAAAGAAGAGGCTGTACCTAGGGAATTCTATTCCCCATCCCATTCCAACTCAGTGTGGGTGACACGTTTATAAGACTGGACCTGTTCCCATTGTATTTAGAGTGAAGAGATTTCAGGGAGGAGGCAGTGTGAGGCAAACTACTCTCATGGGACATTAGCTTTCTCTCTCTGTCGCTTTCTCTTTCCTCTGTCAAAAACAAACAACGCTTTGAATAAACTACAGCATAACATGTTTGGCATATAGTGTACACACCGTATATCCAAGTTTCCAGCTGAGATAAACAGAGATCAAAACAATTGCTGTTTGAATCAGTTGGGAAATATACTTCCCTCCTTAAACTATTGACAAAACTGTCCTTCAAACACACACACACACACACACGCAGTGTGCCAGGCGCTGCTGTTCTCCTTGTAGAGGACACGTGGGACCGATGCAGTGGAATTAATTTCTGCTCTCCAGGCACTAATTAATTACCTTTCTCTATGGTAGTTTGTCTGAAACAGGAAAGGTCAGCAGGACTACTTTGGCCATTAGTAGAGAGAGAGACATCTGCAAATACAAACACCAACTTAGAACACCAGAGGAATCAGGAAGGATGACTAAGGTTAGCACCACTTCCAATATACGTGTAAAACTATGTTTCCATAAGACCCTAAAACCTGAATCCTCCGTGTGGAGATCTCGTGTAGATCTTGGCTCTCCTGCTGTAGTGAATGATTGCTTGCCCAAGATGATTGAGTGTAGAGGGGGTGACCCACTCTGTACCTCTCCCTGCATAGATATCATCAGTAGAACTCCTGCTGTTGAAAGAGTGATTGGAGGAATGACTGGGCTCTGAGTGAGTTGAACAGGCAGTGGATGGACATGCCATGAGAGAACATGGACGACAGACAGACCAGACCGCCCAAAGCATGAGACAAAGCACCTTCCAGAAGACTCCATCCCTATGAATTCACAAGATATGTGCATTTTACAGTGATTTCCCAAAAAATGATGGTGAACTCCTTTGAACTGCTTTCATGATTGAATCGCACGTTCTAGTTATAGCTCTTTCTATTTTTGTCCATGCCATTACATATTCATCATTGGGTAAATTGAGTATTGCAGCAGACTCTATCCTATGGCTCCTGTGGTAGTTTACACACAGCTTTGCCTCAGTACATGCTGTATATTAGCTGAGGAGAGACCGACCTTAATACAGCTTGATGAAGTCTGCACTATAACCCAGTACAAAGCCTACTGAGACTTGGCATCCATACACAACTCTTAGTTGCAACACATTATGGACTCCATTACAGGCCTGTTACTGGCTCCCTCATTGCTCTGTGTAGACGTCATTATCTCACAGGACTCACAGGAACAGGCGAGAATAGAATCGCAGGTAGTTACATTCTGAATTCACCAGGACTTGACACCCTAGATTCCATTGTAATTGTAGTCAGTTCTCCAGATTTATAGTTCAGTCTCGATATTTAAACATGCTCTGACTGTGGCGTCTGCCTGTGGCGTCTGCCTGCCTCATATTTGACTTGAGGAGATGACAGCTCAATTACCTGCTGATCCACTGAACAGGGCTGAAGAGCTCTGGTAAAAGCGCCAACAGAGCAGGTGAACAGTCATTCTGAACAGAAATAAGTAATGCTATGTTACTGGTGAGAGAGAGATAAAAAGCAAAGGTCCCCATTGAGACCAAAACCTTTCATGCCTTACACTTCCACCAAATATTAGCAGAAGGGATCATAACTTATGGCCTACTCTGTGCATGGGGTATATAACTGACTCGTAATTTAAAAAGACTGGCTTTAGATAGTAGGTCACGGAAATGGGGTTAAAGCTAATTGCAAGCATCCATCTTTGCTGACACACCCCAACAGGAAAGGCTAGAAGGGATCCATCTTTTGTCAAATTAACTTAAAGTAGATGTTCTTTGCATTTTTAGCTACTCCTAACCCTTTTCCCGACCTTAACCTAAATCTCCTAACATGACAATGTTAATTTTCCTAACCTGCTGTGTAAGTTCTCCTAACCTACCACGAAAAGTCAAATCTGACGTTAATTTGACAAAAGCTGGATCCCATCTAGCCACGACCACCTTGAAGCTGTTAGCCAGGAATTAGACTCAGAACAATACCAGCCACAAATTATTTCCCTGTGTGAGTGGAGGGGATGAGACCCTTGCTCTCACACCATCTCTTTCATAATCAATCCATCTCTCTGTAACAAGGGAGTTTATTATAAACAACATGTCTGGCCTTCTGCAGGAGACAAGCACATCCTCACTCGGCCTCCCAGAGCACCAGGCTAGCTCCATTTCAGGGCTAGTCTCACATTAAACAGACAAAATATAAAAACACACACACACACTTATTTGAATGATATATTCCGGAAAACAACTATACTCAGACAGAGAATGTATGGACTCCCGAGGCACATTGCGACATGGCCCTAAAGAACCGGAACAATAGGAGTCTGAAAGGTACTCTTAAGGTAAGGAACAGTGGGAGAGACAGAGGTATACTGCTATCCACATCCAACACAACACAGGGACCATGGAGAGAAGTATATATAGATGCGTTGTAACCTGAAACAGAAGCTCTACAGAACATACAGCCCCAGGGGAGAATATACAAGATACATATATTCAATGCAGTATGCCTGCCTGCCTGCTGTAGGAGACCCAATGACATCTGGCCATAGGCACAGATCTTAATAAGCTCCTGTGAGGAATTCTTCAGAGTTACTTAGAGGGAAGGGGGAAAGTGAAGGAAAGAAGAAGACAACATATTAATCATGTTCTCTCAAATTGGGAGGACAGAAAATAAATCCTATCAGACTATTGAATTATCATTCCAGCTGACAAACCACATTCTCCAAGTCCTTGTAAGTATTTCTGATGCAGTGTGTGTTGACTGGGAGTGAAGTAAAGTGTTGACAGGCTATTGAGTAGACACAACTGAACAACATTGTCTCTCTGTCGTATCCAGTGCACTGAGCAGAGCTCCCTCCACTCTGTTGACAGCGCTACGTGCTACCAATGCTACTGGAGTGAAGTGCTGACCAAATGTCACTGCCCGAACAGCCTGTTGGTGACAACTGTGTTTTTCAAGAGTGGTTGTCCGACATGCGCTAGCCCTGTGTAAAAATGCCTGGACTCTGGAGTTTAAATACGATATGGCCAGGGGCCACCAAGACCGCTTGAGTGGCAGTGCAGAAGGGCAAGCTGGCTCACTTGTGGAAAACACCTCACGGACACTCCAGGTGAAATGGCAGTGTGTTGAGTGTTTGAGGGGATTTGAAGCAAAGTGGTTAAGAGGTTGAAAATGTCCCTCATGGTCAAAAGAAACAGTTTTTGTATCTCCTTTAAGAATAAACTCAGCAGTGAGTGAGTTGGAACTCTGACATCTGTTATAAGCATACTTGTATCATGGAAATAAATGTATGTGTACTTGTGGCATGTGTTACATGTAATGTAACTGACAGGTGGCTAATATTACCCTATGGGTGTGGCACATTTACCTTACCTGTTGTGTTGGGTTACCCTTGTGGGGTGGCAAGTAGCCTAGTGGTTAGAGCGTTGGACTAGTAGCTGAAAGGTTGCAAGATCGAATCCCTGAGCTGACAAGGTACAAATCAGACCCTGAACTTGGCAGTTAACCCGCTGTTTGTTCCTAGGCATTCATTGAAAATAAGAATTTGTTCGTAACTTACTTGCCTAGTTAAATAAAGGTAAAATAAATGTTTTAAATGGGTTACCCTTGCTATGGGCTGACTGAGACAGGTGTGTGCCTGTGGGTATCATAGGTATTTGGACTGAGGTGGTAAAAAGGTCACCAGTCATGTGATATGTGAGAAGGAGGGGCTGAGGAAAACAATGGCTGGGATGAAGTAGTGAGTTTCAAGGAATATGGAGGTAGAGAGATGTGGAGGACATACAGTATGTCTGGTACTGTACGGGTAGAGGTAAACTTAACTCACAGCAGCTGCTTGAAGAATCAGAGGTCTATCACTACTGGGATAGCCATGCCTTCCTAGACAGACAGGCTAGAGTGCTGAGATTCTCCTCTCAGGCAGAAATCTGACTCTGGGCAGCTGTTAGCTGAGGTAGGGGCCTGTCAATGTGCCCTATGACTGAGGGCCAATGGTGGCCTGAACTCCCCTAGTGGAGCAGCATGAAGGTCCTCTGGCTCTGAGCAAGGCTACAGTATGTCTCTATCAGTATCTCTAGGGCAAACTTGACTCCGAGCAGCTGGCTGCCGAGGTTTCCCAGTGAGGGTATGTTTCCACCTCTGTAAACACTTCACATCCACTCAGGAAGAATTAGTCCTTTGTGACAATACACCCCTACAGTCACTCAAAAACAAAACAATACTCCTCCTCTCAATCTTTTCTTTCCCTCGGCCAGTCTAAAATCTATCCTCTCTTCTTACCCTGAGAGAGAGGCATGTGAGTCTCTCTCTCTCTGTTCTCTCTGTTCTCTCGATTTAGATGTGATCCCCACAGGCCCCTATCCAGACAGCCATCAATCTGATGAGACATAACTGTAAGCTGCTAGCCTGGCTGCTGACAACCTTTAATAACCACAGTAAACACACTCAGCAATAAAGAGCTGTCTCTGTTTACTATATACACTGAGAGAGAGGATGAGACAGGGTTCAGACCACTGGACAGGATTATAGGTGTGTGAGAGAAAGTGTCCTGTGTGTGTGTTCACTAGCACAAGATCACACAAACATCACACCTGGGAATCGTGATATTTGTGCAAAGGGCCACATTCATGCTCACATATTGTTTACATGGGAAATGTAACTGTCAGTCAGAGTGAGTGACACATTTCATCAACTGAGGTAAACAAGTTGAGCTTGACAGCTGCCTCCAATCGCTCTTTTTATCTCAGGTAATAGGTTGCCAGCAGACATTTCACGCAACACCATCACACACGGAGCTATAATTCACTGGGAAATATCCCTGTATTTTCACATTGATAACGCACCAATAAAACAACATCTATTCAAAGCTGAATTAAAGTTGCTAAACTGCCAAAATGAGAAAGGCTTTAAAACATAAAACTGCAGCCTTAGCCTGCTGTGATAAAGGTATTGTGATATTCTCTCATGGTTAAATGGATTTACTAAAAGGATATTAAGAAGGAATCACTGGTCACTTTAATAATGGAACACAAGTGACTGTAATAATGAAACACTAGTCACTGTAATAATGGAACACTAGTCACTGTAATAATGGAACACTAGTCACTGTAATAATGGAACACTAGTCACTATAATAATGGAACACTAGTCAGTCACTGTAATAATGTAACTAGTCACTGTAATAATGTAACTAGTCACTTTAATAATGTTTACAACATCATTTCATATGTATATACTGTATTCTATTCTACTGTATTTTTGTCAAAGCCATTCTAAAATTGCTCATCCTAATATTTATATATTTCTTAATTTCATTATTTGACTTTTAGATTTGTGTGTATTGTTGGGAATTGTTAGACACTACTGCACTGTTGTAGCTAGGAACAAGCACTTCACTACACCCGCAATAACATCTGCAAAGTATGTGTATGTGACCAATCAAATGTGATTTGTGAAGACTATTACTGTCAATCCTATTAACTAGTCATGTCTCTTAAATAGGGTCATGGACTTGTGGTATTATAATATAGGCCTTCTGTTGATGTAAATCAGCCATGGTGTATTATGATGTAATAGTTCTGCCTCTCCCAAAAGTGTATAAGCCACTATCAATAACATACACAGCAAAATAAGTGGTCAAGATACCCAGCAGGTAACTGTTGTGTTCAGTGCTTGGATCAGCCCCTTCTCAGTATGTCCACTAAGTGAAGCCAGTAGCCTACCCTGTGAGGACCAAGATGCAGTTGAAACTCTGATACATAACAGCAGAAAATCACTGTTATTTTGCCATAGAAGGTAACATGAAAGTCAGCCAGCCTATTTACAGTAGAGATGGAAAACACAGAGGAGTTCAGTGTTCTTTTCTTATTGTTTCCCATTTCCATTTCACTCCTTAGTCCACAGAGAACTGTTTTTCTTTTGATAACAGACTCCCAATACCTCTTCTTGGTGACGCCTATCACCCATTTCAGTCTGGTTTGCACACTTGCTGTGGGTAAACACATTAACTATAAGGTTCGCAAGGCAAACACTTTGAGCAGGTACAAAGACTCAAAATATACTGTAGCAGGACTTCCACAGTGTGCTACTGTATGAAATCATAGGGAATCCTGGTTTTGCAGAATTTTTTATTTTATACTTTTTTATTTAACCTTTATTTAACTAGGCAAGTCAGTTAAGAACAAATTATTATTTACAATGACTGCCTACACCAGCCAAACCCGTACGACGCTGGGTCAATTGTGCGCCGCCGTCCTCAATGATTGATAATTGATATATGTAAGGAAAAAGAAGGAGAGAGAGAGAGCGATTGAGAGAATTGGATAAAGTGGAGAGAAAGATTGGGATTCAGACCAGGGGAGAAACTTTCTCCATCCACCTCTAATCCTCTATTCGGACATACAGTATACATTCACACGACTACGTCACACAAGACACTCTCCTCTCTACAGTCAGATGATACACATATTAGAGGTTGACCGATTAATCAGAATGGCCGATTCATTAGGGACGATTTCAAGTTTTCATAACAATCGGAAATCTGTATTTTTGGACACCGATTTGGCTATTTTTTTTACCTGGGAATATTGAAGACTCATGTTAAAAGGAACCACCAGCTTTCATATGTTCTCATGTTCTGAGCAAGGAACTTAAACGTTAGCTTTATTACATGGCACATATTGCACTTTTACTTTCTTCTCCTAAACTTTGTTTTTGCATTATTTAAACCAAATTGAACATGTTTCATTATTTATTTGAGGCTAAATTGAATTTATTGATGTATTATATTAAGTTAAAATAAGTGTTCATTCAGTATTGTTGCAATTGTCATTATCACAAATACATTTTAAAATAAATCGGCAGATTAATCGGTATTGGCTGTTTTGGTCCTCCAATAATCGGTATCGGTGTTGAAAAATCATAATCGGTCGACCTCATGGTACCCGCTCTCTGCCCTCATAGTAGTGAGGGGTAAACCTGCACCACAGGCAATCATGGCATGTTTCCGCCACAACAACAAACAGGTTAGCACATGCATGTTTGTGGTTAGAATGTAATGTTGTGACTTTGCCTAAGGTTATTATTATTATTTATGAACTGGGTAGTTTGGCTCCTGAATGCTGATTTGTTGAAAGCCATTGTATATCAGACAATTTACCATGGGTATGACACAAAATTACTTGTTTACTATTCTAATTGTGTTGGTAACCAGTTTGTAACAGCAAGAAGGCACCTCGGTGGTTTGTGGTATATTGCCAATATACCACAGCTAAGGGCTGTATCCAGGCACTTCACTTCGTATCGTGCCTAAGAACAGCCCTTGGCCATGTTATATTGGCCATATACCACATCTCCTTGGGCCTTATTGCTTAAATATATGTATCTGTCATGATGCAGCAGCATCAAACTGCACTCAGGATCATCCTAACACTCATATTCCCCTCAGGTTGATTCCTATTATGTGTCCTGAGCAGCAGACTAGCTTAACCTTCTGTAGCCCTGCGGCTCTCTGAGGAAGGAACATCATCTGTACATCTATCACTCCGGTAATAATGCCAAATTGTAATTATTTTGCCTCTATGGCCTATTTATTGCCTACCTCCCTAATCTTCTACATTTGCACACACTACATAGATTTTTCTAGTTTTCTTTTGTGTTATTGACTGTACGTTTGTTTATGTGTAACTCTGTGTTGTTGTATGTGTTGCACTGCTTTGCTTTATCTTGGCCAGGTCGCAGTTGTAAATGAGAACTTGTTCTCAACTGGCCTACCTGGTTAAATAAAGGTGAAATCTCTAATTCTCTCTTTCTTTCTCTCTCTCAGAGGACCTGAGCCCTAGGACCATGCCTCAGGACTACCTGACATGATGACTCCTTGCTGTCCCCAGTCCACCTGGCTGTGCTGCTGCTCCAGTTTCAACTGATCTGCCTCATTATTATTTGACCATGCTGGTCATTTATGAACATTTGAACATCTTGGCCATGTTATAATCTCTGTTATAATCTCCACCCGGCACAGCCAGAAGACGACTGGCCACCCCACATAGCCTGGTTCCTCCCTAGGTTTCTTCCTAGGTTTTGGCCTTTCTAGGGAGTTTTTCCTAGCCACCGTGCTTCTACACCTGCATTGCTTGCTGTCTGGGGTTTTAGGCTGGGTTTCTGTACAGCACTTTGAGATATCAGCTGATGTACGAAGGGCTATATAAATAAATTTGATTGGATTTGAAATAAAAATAAATAAAAAAGGATTCATCAAGGACAAGAGAGGGAGCTCAAAACATGGAAACATGAGCTGCTAAGTTGGATATTAGGTTGTGATACTTCCACATGTAGTCATTCTGATGGTATGAGCTGAAACATCCAACATGAGTAACTAGGTCAGATTGTAAATTCCATTCTATGCTTGTTTGTTTCTTTGTTGGTTTTTATCCTCACAGGTATTCTTCTCCCAAAACAGTGGTTTATCTCCACCGAACATAACCTTAGCAAAAACAACATTATCTAACAGCCAGTGAAAAAACTTTGCAGATTAACTAACCACCTCTGTCTGCCCTTTACTGAGTATAATTAAGTCTGGTGCTGTAATTCCCCACCTGAATGTCAGTGGCACAACATACACACATCACCTGCATTAGCCAGGCGTTATTGGCACATTAACCTTTAGACAATGTGAATATTCCAACCAAAAGAAATTGCTTCTCTCTTTCTCACTCTCTCTGGCTCTTGCTGACTCTCTCTGGCTCTCTCTCTCGAATTCTCACTAAATCAGAACGCTACACTAGCGTTTTTTTTTTGCATTTGATCAGTTTACTGGCTTAAAGCAGAACTAGGACTGTTTACTTTGGAAGCAGGCCAAGCCAGGAGAGGCAGGGATGTGGAGCGGAACAGAACAGGAAAAAGCATTCTAAACAAAGCCAGGGTAAAGAACCTGGGGCTGGTGTGTGATCTGACTTCTCCTGATCTCTTATCATGACCCCGAAAGCTTGGTTCAGACTGTTTTCTGTTATTTTCTCTTTTTACTTATGTACGGTATGGTTATGATAGGTTCGATGTGACTTTGCAAAAGCATTATTTTTATATACAGTGGAAACGTATCCTGAAGAAATTGAAGCCACTGGAGGAAAACGGAATATGTTGAAGTCGATTTGAGCAAATTGATGCCTGCTTTTATACAGGTGTTTTTGTGTGTGAATATATATATATATATTTTACAGTTGAACAATCTTTGGCCCTTTAAACATCCACTATACATGCAGCTCAGCTGCCTGGAGGACAGCTACTTCTCGCAGCAAACATAAATAATGAAGGGTTTTAAGTCCCACAGTACACTATTCCCCTATTTCTCTCATCAGACCATCAAACACACTTCACTACTCCTCACAGAAACTCAGGTATGGCTAATTAGTCTGGTTACACATTGGCAGAAGCAGTAGTTTGTCAGTGTTTTGCTATCGGCTATGGTGTCATTTTGCAGGTATGTCAAGTTAAGTGTTTCGCTTTTCTGCTTCCTGGACTATGTTTAACAGACCCTGGGCTGCAAGTGGGCCTACTAGGTTTCCACAAAAACAATTATGAAAAGCAACTCTATAAGGGAGAACTTACTATGGAAGTAATGCATCAAACACCACTATAGGCTTTATGCACAGAAAGCAGAGAATACTTCAATACCACACATGACAAACCCCAGAACTATAATTTCAGTGTTGTTGGAATAAGAAACAAAGAGAGAAAAGCGAAAATGGTGTTTATGACAGAGATGGGAATTGAAATTGTTGGCAGACATACAGCTCTGTGGTCAGTGGGAGAGTCTTGGTGGATGAGGGTACTGCTGATAGTGTTGTTTGGGGCCCTGGAGATAAGTGGTGATATAACCCCTGGCCTGTGATACATTCTCCTGGTCTACGAAAGGCTCCGGCCCAGAAAGATACAGCACACAGACAATCAGTATCCCTCACTCTCTCTCTGTTGACTTACCACCTCTCTCTTTCTTTAGATATCTCCCTCACTTTCTCTCTGAACAGAAATACTGTGAAATAACTTCATGGAAGTAAAAGCCAAGGTTGAATTCAACCATCGGGACAACAATAAGGTTAGTATTACAAATGAGCCCTAAAAGAGAGCATGCCAAAAAGTAATATGCACAGGGGCGGCAGGTAGCCTAGTGGTTAGAGCGTTAGGCCAGTAGCTGAAAGGTTGCTAGATCCCTGAGCTGACAAGGTAAAAATATGTCGCTCTGCCCCTGAACAAGGCAGTTTGCCCGCCATTGTAAATAAGAATTTGTTTGTAACTGACTTGCCTAGTTCAAAAGCAACACACAATTACACTAAAATAGGTGTGTTTTCAGAATGTTGCGTGAATAATATTTTAATAATTTGTCTCTACTGGTTAGGTGCCAAAAAGGTTTTGAACTCCTATGGAATCATTATTTAGAACACACCTTTGCATGTTCCCAATTAATGTCTTTTGAGCACTGGTCTTAAAACATAATCCCTAGATGTCAGCACAACAGGAAAGAGGAGATTACCGTCTATGGGGTGCCCACACATACACACAGTGCTGAAACATAATACATGTTCTATCTGTCTGTCTAAGGCCGTGTAGTGAGCGTGCTTTTGCATCGCTTGAACTTCAGTGACCCCAAATTAGCCTGAAACATTCCGGTTACCCCCGATAACAGGCCTGGTTGTGCTGGTGTGTACACTGTGAAACTTGATCTGGGTGAATATGAGTGTGTCATTAGCTGTACTTCTTTAATGTAACTTTGTGTCATCCATCATCACATCCAAAACTCAGCAGAAGTTCAGTCTGTCTCACCATCTCTCTTCCTCTTCTCCCTCTGCCTCCTTTCCACTGCTGTCTGGGAAAGGCAAACAGGCCAGAGGCTGTGGGAGAGCCATGGTAAACACAGGTTTATGTGCTCTGATCCCTGATCATTTGGAGCTCAGGAGCCTCCCTCTCTCAACACCTCTAGGGGGGCCTATCAGGGCTGGGCCCCTCTGGACGACAGGGCCCATACATTCAGGTTCCCCCAGGGCTCTGGCCACAGCCCTGAGACGATTACCGCTTAAGCTTCATTTGGCAAGTTGGGACAATAGACTTAAAGCTTTGGAGCCTTTAAACAGGCTCTGGATAACTGCTCTGACTGAGCTGATCCCACTCACACATTCCAGGAGTGACCTTCCCCCTCAGAACATCAGGTCTCATAAAACCACCACCATCAGGTAGCTGAAAGATAGCCGGCGGCTGGGCTGGGGATAAGTCTCACTGGACTGTGTTAGCCATCAGCTGCTGGCCTGTTCAGTCTGTACTAATCCACTCTCACAACCTGGGACCCTGCTCTCCACTACATCACTTGACTTCCCTTCCGTGTGAATGGTGCAATAACACTGTAGAAAGCCATCGCAGTGCTAGAGGTGTTACTCCAGACCCGAGTCCCATAGCACGGCGCACAATTGGCCCAGCGTTGTCCGGGTAAGGGTACGTTTTTATTGGGGGGGGGTGCTTCACTTGGCTCATCGCGCTCTAGCGACTCCTTGTGGCGGGCCGGGTTCCTGCAATTTTGGTGCAGCTGGCTTCCATGTTAAGTTGTCGGGTGTTAAGAAGCGCGGTTAGGTGGGTCATGTTTCAGAGGATGCATGACTCCACCTTCCCCTCTCTCTCCCCCCGTTGGGGAGTTGCAGCGATGAGACAAGATTGAAATTGTGGAGAAAAGGGGGTAAAATACAAAAAACAAAAAAAGATTCTCTGTTCTGATGAAACCAAGTTGAACTCTTTGGCCTGAATGCCAAGCGTCACGTCTGGAGGAAGCCTGGCACCATCCCTACAGTGACACATGGTGGTGGCACTATCATGCTTTAGGGATGTATTCAGTGGCAGAGAAATGGGAAACTAGTCAGGATTGAGGGTAAGATGAAAGGAGCAAAGTACAGAGAGATCCTTGATGAAAACCTGCTCCAGAGCACTCAGGACCTCAGACTGGGGGGAAGGTTCATCTTCCAACAGGACAATGACCGTAAGCCTACAGCCAAGACAACACAGAAGTGGCTTCGGGACAAGTCTCTGAATGTCCTTGAGTGGCCCAGCCAGAGCCCGGACTTGAACCCGATCAAATGTCTCTGGAGAGACCTGAAAAAAGCTGTGCAGGGACACTTCCCATCCAAACTGACAGAGCTTGAGAAGTTCTGCAGAGAAGAATGTGAGAAACTCCCCAAATACAGGTGTGCCAAGCATGTGGCTACCCAAGAAAACTTGAGGCTGTAATCGCTGACAAAGGTGCTTCAACAAAGTACTGAGGAAAGGGTCTGAATACTTATGTAAATGTGATATATATATATTTTTCTACATTTACAAACATTTCTAAAAACCTGATTTCGCTTTGGCATTATGGGTTATTGTGTGGAGAAAGTAACTATTTAATACATTTTAGAATAAGGCTGTAACGTAACAAAATGTGGAAAAGGGGGTCTGAATACTTCCAGAAGGCACTGTAGGTCCAACTGTCCCGGCGTTCCGGTTAGAGAATGGAACTGACCAGTAAGAGACAGGGATACAATTCACACAGTTATTGCCACAGCCCAAACAGACAAAAACAAAAACATATAACGAACAGGAAGAGAAGACTAATAGAACTGGATTATAGGTCAGTGACGCATTTGTTGGGAGAGTCCAGGACTGCAGGAGCAATGGTCCATGGGTGTTGGCCCAGCTGTTTTTGTGCAGGTTAGTGGTTTATGAGAGAGCTCCTCACTCTTCCACTGCTTGCTGAAGACTGAGCCCGGGCTGGGCTGGATCTAAGATAACTCAAGAAATCATTCATTGTGACGTTTTTGTGCATATTTGCAACTTACTATGGTGTTTGGTGCAGTGAAACAATGTGCATGAGGACGAGTCGTCTCTCACTGAATAACTACGGGCACTTCATTGAAGTATCCCAACTGTTAACCAATAGCCAACAATGGGGCGTGGACTTCAGCTACCAACTTCGGCTTGCCTCAAGAAATGTTGTGACCAACAGGCAAAAAAAAAACTTGCCGAAGTCCAAAAGGAACAAAAACGTCACAAAATGTTGACATAATATATGCAAACTGTTCTGAACAGTTTCAGCTGGGGAGCATGCAGTCAAACCCTTCACTTACCTGGACAACGCTGGGCCAATTGTGCACCGTCCTATGGGACTCGGGTCTGGAGTAATGCCTCTTGCACTGCGATGCAGTGCCTTAGACCGCTGTGTCACCAGGGAGGTCCGAGAATCTTACAGTATTTTATGGTCGGAGAGTCCTTTAGGTGGACTCTGTCATGTGCCTTTTTACTGAAGAGTGGCTTCCATCTGGCCACTTTACCATAAAGGCCTGATTGGTGGAGTGCTGCAGAGATGGTTGTCCTTCTGGAAGGTTCTCCCATCTCCACAGAGGAACTCTGGAGCTCTGTCAGAGTGATCATCGGGTTCTTGGTGGTTCCACACTTATTTTGGTACCGTTATCTAGATCTGAATACTTATGTAAAAAAGGCATTTCTTTGTCATTATGGGGTATTGCATGTAGATCCATTTTAGAATAAGGCGGTCGAAAAAGTCAAGGGGTCTGAACACTTTCCTAATGCACTGTATATCTAAACCAGCACCTAGTGGTGCCCCTAATGGTCCGTTTCCACGTCATCTCCCGACGTCCTCAGACATGGATGGTCGAATACTGACTTGTATCACTGGTGACCTGGCAGCAAATATAATGCCAGCCAGGTACTCCAAAGATGTGCATTTTACTGATGTGGCATGATCAATTTAGTGCTTTGTGCAGCAAATCTAAAATAGGGTTATTTCATTCATGTCTTTTCTGCCTTTCTGATAATGCATTCATGTTCTCATTGTTCCGCAGGATACATTCATGTCTTTTCTGCATTTCTGATAATGCATTCATGTTCTCATTGTTCCGCAGGATACATTCATGTCTTTTCTGCCTTTCTGATAATGCATTCATGTTCTCATTGTTCCGCAGGATACATTCATGTCTTTTCTGCCTTTCTGATAATGCATTCATGTTCTCATTGTTCCGCAGGATACATTCATGTCTTTTCTGCCTTTCTGATAATGCATACATGTTCTCATTGTTCCGCAGGATACATTCATGTCTTTTCTGCCTTTCTGATAATGCATACATGTTCTCATTGTTCCGCAGGATACATTCATGTCTTTTCTGCCTTTCTGATAATGCATTCATGTTCTCATTGTTCCGCAGGATACATTCATGTCTTTTCTGCCTTTCTGATAATGCATTCATGTTCTCATTGTTCCGCAGGATACATTCATGTCTTTTCTGCCTTTCTGATAATGCATTCATGTTCTCATTGTTCCGCAGGATACATTCATGTCTTTTCTGCCTTTCTGATAATGCATTCATGTTCTCATTGTTCCGCAGGATACATTCATGTCTTTTCTGCCTTTCTGATAATGCATTCATGTTCTCATTGTTCCGCAGGATACATTCATGTCTTTTCTGCCTTTCTGATAATGCATTCATGTTCTCATTGTTCCGCAGGATACATTCATGTCTTTTCTGCCTTTCTGATAATGCATTCATGTTCTCATTGTTCCGCAGGATACATTCATGTCTTTTCTGCCTTTCTGATAATGCATTCATGTTCTCATTGTTCCGCAGGATACATTCATGTCTTTTCTGCATTTCTGATAATGCATTCATGTTCTCATTGTTCCGCAGGATACATTCATGTCTTTTCTGCCTTTCTGATAATGCATTCATGTTCTCATTGTTCCGCAGGATACATTCATGTCTTTTCTGCCTTTCTGATAATGCATTCATGTTCTCATTGTTCCGCAGGATACATTCATGTCTTTTCTGCCTTTCTGATAATGCATACATGTTCTCATTGTTCCGCAGGATACATTCATGTCTTTTCTGCCTTTCTGATAATGCATACATGTTCTCATTGTTCCGCAGGATACATTCATGTCTTTTCTGCCTTTCTGATAATGCATTCATGTTCTCATTGTTCCGCAGGATACATTCATGTCTTTTCTGCCTTTCTGATAATGCATTCATGTTCTCATTGTTCCGCAGGATACATTCATGTCTTTTCTGCCTTTCTGATAATGCATTCATGTTCTCATTGTTCCGCAGGATACATTCATGTCTTTTCTGCCTTTCTGATAATGCATTCATGTTCTCATTGTTCCGCAGGATACATTCATGTCTTTTCTGCCTTTCTGATAATGCATTCATGTTCTCATTGTTCCGCAGGATACATTCATGTCTTTTCTGCCTTTCTGATAATGCATTCATGTTCTCATTGTTCCGCAGGATACATTCATGTCTTTTCTGCCTTTCTGATAATGCATTCATGTTCTCATTGTTCCGCAGGATACATTCATGTCTTTTCTGCCTTTCTGATAATGCATTCATGTTCCCATTGTTCCGCAGGATACATTCATGTCTTTTCTGCCTTTCTGATAATGAATTCATGTTCTCATTGTTCCGCAGGATACATTCATGTCTTTTCTGCCTTTCTGATAATGCATTCATGTTCTCATTGTTCCGCAGGATACATTCATGTCTTTTCTGCCTTTCTGATAATGCATTCATGTTCTCATTGTTCCGCAGGATACATTCATGTCTTTTCTGCCTTTCTGATAATGCATTCATGTTCTCATTGTTCCGCAGGATACATTCATGTCTTTTCTGCCTTTCTGATAATGCATTCATGTTCTCATTGTTCCGCAGGATACATTCATGTCTTTTCTGCCTTTCTGATAATGCATTCATGTTCTCATTGTTCCGCAGGATACATTCATGTCTTTTCTGCCTTTCTGATAATGAATTCATGTTCTCATTGTTCCGCAGGATACATTCATGTCTTTTCTGCCTTTCTGATAATGCATTCATGTTCTCATTGTTCCGCAGGATACATTCATGTCTTTTCTGCCTTTCTGATAATGCATTCATGTTCTCATTGTTCCGCAGGATACATTCATGTATTTTCTGCCTTTCTGATAATGCATTCATGTTCTCATTGTTCCGCAGGATACATTCATGTCTTTTCTGCCTTTCTGATAATGCATTCATGTTCTCATTGTTCCGCAGGATACATTCATGTCTTTTCTGCCTTTCTGATAATGCATACATTGCATGAAATGAACTCCAAAACTTCAAAAATGTTTATCTTTTGTCAAGAGGGAGGTCATCAAATTTGCCAATAACTATTCTGGATTAATCTCATCATATTCATGCTTACATGCTAGGTTGAAGATAACAAAGGTTAGGACAATGTAATATTTCCATTCAGAAGTGTTAGAAAATAAGCAAAGTCATTGGACCAGCACCGTTGATAGTGAGTGAAATTTACTGGAAATGAATGTTAACAGTACAGAAAGTTCAAAATAAACACAATCGTCGTGAATTTCAGCTAACTACTCAGCAAACACATAACTGTTTTACTGTCATTCTATTCATTAAAATGATTTTCAAATGATCTACAGCCACTTTACTTGATTTCCCAACCTTTGGTCACATTTTTAATGCTAATCCTGTCATATCAGCAACTATGCTGGTCTAATTCATTTGTTTATTTTCTAAAACTCTACATGGAATTACTACGTTGTATTAACCTGTGTATTTTTGACATAGCCTACATGGGGTAACTGATGCATCGTGCAAACTGACACATTTTGGATTGTTGTACAAGGAATTGGAGTTTGGGTAAGGGCACACTATCTTTGTGCCACACAAAGTGTCACTTTGAGCTCGTCACCTGTTATCTTCGGTACTCATTCAACCCCAGACTGAGGGCGTGGGTAGTGTGATGGAGGGCGGGGGACTTTAGCCGGAAACAGAAATCTAACATGTTTGAACGGGGGGGAGGGGGGGGGGGGACACCTACCTCTGAGGGCGAGCAAGTCAAGCGAGATTTTAGGAGTCTGTGTCTGCTCGCTCCTAAGACCACACTTGACTTCCTGCCAGAACAGTTCCCCTCTCCTAAGGTTTAGGCCCCAGCTTAGAGCAGGAGGATTGCAAAGCAGAATCAGCAGAGACACAAACATTTGATTAGATAAGTATTCAACCCCCTGAGTCAATACATGTTAGAATCACATTTGGCAGTGATTACAGCTGTGAGTCTTGTTATAAAGTCACATTTGGCAGTGATTACAGCTGTGAGTCTTGTTATAAAGTCACATTTGGCAGTGATTACAGCTGTGAGTCTTGTTATAAAGTCACAATTGTCCAGTGCTAAAAGCAAGCTTGTTTTAATAGCTTTAAAAAAAAAATACATCTCTGTCCATTTTCCCCTCCTCTCCCAAAAACCATGCACTCTATTTCATTCAACAGCTTGCTGAGATGGCTGGAATTGCTTTCAGTTACCAGGGCTCCCCAAAGTTCAGCAGCATCTTAATGAATGTCGAAGGGGACCAGGTACAGAAGCAATCTGTGATGAGTTTTTGCCAAGCGAAGCAAATTGCTTTCCGTTTTCCCAGGTAATTGCCCTGATCTCAAGTAATCGTCCTGGGAGTGCAGTGAAAAGGGGAAAGAATCCTTTTGTATGTATGTATGTATGTATGTATGTATGTATGTATGTATGTATGTATGTATGTATGTATGTATGTGTGTGTCTTGGAAATGAACATTTGAAATAAAAGACAGATAAAAAAATGAGAGGAAGGGAAAAAGGGAAAAGGGAAATGACTGTGTAGTGTATGTATCCACGAGTAATTAGCTCAAACTATCAGAGAAGAACACATAGGTGAGGGCACAACGCAACTCTCATTTTGTGGAACATAGCAGGCCTACAGTAGTAAGAAAATGGCAATATTCAGTCCATGTCCTTCCATGAAGCCACTGGGCCTGAGACTTGCAGAATATGTAGATTTATAAACACAGTCTCTCTTAGCAGTGGGCTGAATGGAGTCATCTCCCCTCTTAGCTTCAGGTCGCTCCGCTATCAGACATCATTGAGCTCTATGACCGCAAGGGAAGGACCACGCTGGCGGTTCAGCAGGCTGGGACCATGGCCAAGGAGCTATGTTTTATTGACTGTAATATCTTCCGCTTGGCAGACAGTGGGCTAAGGGAAGGTGTGTGTGTGTCGGTGTGTGTGTGTGTGTGTTGGTGTGTGTGTGCTGTCTGAGTTACAGTAGGGGGGGGGGAAATGACAGTGGGTAAAAATGTCTGTCGCTGGTGACTGAAAGCAAGACTCTTGTTGCCATAGATTTTGTGAATGGCTTTCTGATTGTAGGGCCTATCCCCTCACATCTGTGTAAATCAGAAAGGTTGGGCATTGTGCCAAAGATGTGCCTGTCCAGTGATTTAAACCTGAATGAGCTCTTCCCAGAGATAACAGAGCCACTGTCACTGACTGAGCTCATAGATTTACAGATACATACATCCCTACAGAAAAGGCACAAACAGATTGCCCAAAAGTACAAACATATTACATACACACCCCAAACAAACTGCAAACACATTTATACTGTATCTCATACACAAACCAGCACATTGAGTGTGAGTGTGTATGTGTGTGTTTGGGGGGGTTAATTGTTTTTTTAACAAGATTGAAGAGATTGTTGCTATGGTGAGATGAAATCCGTGTTGGGTATCATACTGCTCGTCTCTGGTCCGCCAGCAGAAAAATGTGATAGATTTTTGGGTCTGTGTAAACAAGTTATTTTGTTCGTTTTCTGCTACAGGCGATTCTCGTAAAAGTTATAGCAGCTCATTTCTTGCTTCTTTCTTTGTTGTTTACAACATATTACTGGATATTTTTATAACTTTTTAGTTTTTCTTAATAAACTCTTTATTTATCACTCAATAAATGTTGAAAACGTGTGAAACGAGATAAGAATAATTAATGAATAGACTTTTGACAATGAGGTTGACAGACAGTCAAAACATGTGCTCAACAGCAGTCATGGAGAAGGTTTTATAAAGTCACCATTGGTTTTACGTGCTTGTTAAAGACCTTAAAGACAGTTACATTTGTCTGTCAATCACATCCTGGTAGGGAAGAAGAAACCTGGTCCTCGTTTGAGGTCAAATGTGTCTTATTCCTTTTTACTGGAGTACAACAATCTGATCTATTTAATATCGTAGCCACTTTAACTAAAAGTTGGTCATAAAAAGGCCTGTTCACACTGGAATGTTCTTAGCTCCATGCTAAGACTGGCCCTGGGCTAGCTTATTCTGTGTTCACACAAGCACTTGTTGACCCTGGGAAAAGCTTTAGACCTGGGCTAAGGATTCACAGTTGTATTTCAAAACCCTGGGCTAATGGACAAACACACATGCAACCAACATTCTATCTCTGCCACGTGACCAATGTTATAAGCAATAAGGCATTTATTAACCCATTATTTTCCTCCTGCTTCTAGCCTAGCATTTGATTTCCTCCTGCTTCTAGCCTAGCATTTGATTTCCTCCTGCTTCTAGTCTAGCATTTGATTTCCTCCTGCTTCTAGCCTAGCATTTGATTTCCTCCTGCTTCTAGCCTAGCATTTGATTTCCTCCTGCTTCTAGCCTAGCATTTGATTTCCTCCTGCTTCTAGCCTAGCATTTGATTTCCTCCTGCTTCTAGCCTAGCATTTGATTTCCTCCTGCTTCTAGCCTAGCATTTGATTTCCAACAGTGATGGTTTGTTTAAACTTTGCTGTCTGCCTGTCTGACCTCGGAAACAATGTTTGACTTTGACATGCGATATCGGTCCTGTACAGCAAATGCTGTGCAAGGACAAGACATCAACTTTTCTGATCCAGACAAAATATGCAACAATATTATAATCATGGATAGCTATATCCAAATAAATTTCTATAGAAAAGCTAAGAAAAGGGAGTGTTTTCTGCCTTTCCAGCTGTAGAGGATGTAGCTTCAGTTGGCTAGCTAAGTGAGAAGACACTAGATAGCCTGCATAGCAACTGTTTCTGTTAGCCATAGCAAATAATGTTTTTTGTCAAGTTTTTGTCCTCAGTTGGGAGAAAGAAATTGCATGAATGTACTTAATAATATAGTGTGCAGAATGCATCCAAGACACATCACAACAAATGCAAATTAAGTGAAAGTGCAGCTTTTGTGATTGGACAGTGAAAATGTGATGCGTTGTTCTTGACCCCGTTTCACACAGGTTATTTTGGCACTATGTTTCTGGGGCTAGCCTCGAAAAGTCAGTGATAACCATGCTCTGAAGCAGGGCCAGTTAGCCCTGCGATAAGGTTGGTGCTAGCCCACTTTAGAATGTGCAAGTGTGAACACTCGTTTAGCCCCGGGCTAAACTCTCACTTAGCCCAGGGCTAACGAGGCTCTTACCCCTGGGCTAAGTTTCAGTGGGAACGCTTCTAAAGTGGAGTTGTGTCCGTCCTTTGTCAGGTGATGTGTCCTGTCACAGAGATTTCACTCTCTCTGACTCAGAGTATAAGAAGAGGAAAGAATAATGTATGATTGTCATCCCTGATCACAGCCTCACAAGAAAGTAAAGTTCCAGAGTCAATGCTTTTCACCCTCGTCCATATCCATAGACGCACTGTGGAAAATGTTATAATAAGCAAGATAACAAACCTGGGGGCTGAAAAGTGGCTGCACGTCAGAATAAGCAACAAATCTACCACAGCTAATGAGCAATGTAATAGCCATAACTAAAATACCAATTACGCAAATACCAATTATTGAGTGAGACTGCACCCTCTTAGCACCTCATCCTCTTTTAATCCACCTCTCTCTCCTTCTTTCCTTCCTGTTCTCTTTTACTTGACTTTCTTCTGCCTGCGTTCTCAGAAAGGTTATTCACCAGAGTTGGTGTTGTTAGTGTTCTTGTAAAGTTATAGCCCTTGGTTGGATATGGGTAGCTGTATGGTTGTTAATGCTGGGTTACAGAGAGTAGGGCTCCACATGGTTTCAATTACCGGTAGGCTTGGGCTACTCTCCTGAACAATGTGCCCCCGTCCGTATCAATAAATCTACCTGTCAGGACCACATGCTTAACTTCAAAAACACATGTCCAGTCCATATCATATCCCACTTAAGTGACTGATCCCCTCTAAGTATGATTGTACAGTCTAAGCACTGTAACATTCCCCACCACTACCACACATAAACATAGTTGCAGACTGTGGTCCAACTGCTCAACCACCTTTAGCAGTGACTAAAATCACATGGTCATGTGACACACTGTCCCCATATGAGAACCATTTTTGGTTTCAGGTTGAACCCTTTTGCTTCCATTTAGAACCATTTTGGGTTCCATGTAGAACCCTTCCCACAGAGGGTTCTACAAGGAACCCAAAATGGTTCTACCTGGAACCAAAAAGGGTTCTACCTGGAACCAAAAAGAGTTATCCTATGGGGACAGCCAAGGAACCCTTTTGGAACCCTTATTTCTAAGAATGTATGACATGTCAGATTGGTGGGTTTAAAGAGGGCTTTATTTTTGTCCTTAAGGAGGAAGCTATTTTAGCACTCATTTGTATTAATTCATCCATCTATCCATCCATCCATCATACTGTCATGCCCCTGCATAAACAGATATGGAAAGGTCATTATCATTAATTGGATCAGCCAACACTTTCTGACACACACTCACAGCCAGTGCAACTTTGCTATTCTAAAAACCTCCATTACCTCAGATGGGCGTACACTCGAGTATGTCATTTTCCATGCTTTCACACTCTTCACAGTCCTCCCTCTCTCTTTAGTTGCCTTTCACTATCTGTCTTCCCTGGTGGGATAATCCTCCTGAAACATCCATCATGTCTGCTTATGGAGCCATATGCCCAGAGAGAGACTCCTTAGGTGGCTGGCACATTGCCTGCCCTTAAATAGTGTATCTGCTCTTCCAATAATAATTCCCCATTATGTCAGCTAATGCTCCTATGTCAGTGGACAAGAAACAGATGAGGCAGGAACCTAGGAGTGATGTCCCTCCCTGCTGCAAGGGAGAGGGCCCAGACCTTATACAGACCTCAAAGTACATGGGCAAATCTGAGGCCCATTTTCTCAACCAACTCACACAGTGCTTGTGAAAAGGCCGTTGAGTTCTGGTGGTGCATTTGACATTCATAAAAATCAACATTTGTGTTTGTCTCTGACTCTGTGGGAGAGCTATTATGTTTCAAAATATGGTGTGAAATTAAACATAAATCAACTTTTTCATAAAATGTAATGCATTAGTATTCTGTCATAAATGCCACGTTTAAACATTTCTAAAGGAGCCCACATCATCTACATGCTGGTGACAATTGGCTAGCACTGCTTACCCAGCACATTAATAAGTCTATTAAAAGACCAAAAAGAAAGAGTACTGAAGTTGCCTTATGCTAGAAACAAAGAACCCTTTCTTTAAATTGCCTTTTGCCTTTTGTTCTTCAAACGCAATCATCTATTTTGAAATCAAAGCCATCAAATCATGTTCGCTATGCAAATTGCAGAGGGGGGTTGGGTGGTTCAGCTCTTCAGATCGCTTTTGTCTCTACTGGTGTTTTTTATTTTTCGGTGCAGAAAAACATCAGCAAAGGGACTTCATCATCTTCTGGATGGTCTTTGTTTTTGTATTGCAGTCAACTGCAGCAGAGCAAGAATAAGCAAAAATAAGTCAGCTAATGAAAGTAGGCTTCATTCTATAACTCCACACACTAACTGGTGTTGTGTGCTCTTAGGTGTGATATTGGGCTGGCACGGTAATTGTATTATCGCATAACCGACCAATAGGGATGAAGACCATCATGAAAATAAAATACAAGTCATAACAGTATTTTTAAAATGTTTTTTATGAGTCTGCAAACTTTACCCAAAAGCAGTCAAGTAAAAGTAAGACTGATTCACATCTAACAGCTGATATAAACATCATGCTTTGGGGCTGTTTTTCTGCAAAGGGACCAGGACGACTGATCCATGTAAAGGAAAGAATGAATGGGGCCATGCATCGTGAGATTTTGAGTGAAAACCTCCTTCCATCAGCAAGGGCATTGAAGATGAAACGTGGCTGGGTCTTTCAGCATGACAATGATCCCAAACACACCACCCGGGCAACGAAGGAGTGGCTTCGTAAGAAGCATTTAAAGGTCCTGGAGTGGCCTAGCCAGTCTCCAGATCTCAACCAAATAGAACATCTTTGGAGGGAGTTGAAAGTCCGTGTTGCCCAGCAACAGCCCCAAAACATCACTGCTCTAGAGGAGATCTGCATGGAGGAATGGGCCAAAATACCAGCAACAGTGTGTGAAAATCTTGTGAAGACTTACAGAAAACGTTTGACAAAGTATTGAGATAAACTTTTGTTATTGACTAAATACTTATTTCCCACCATAATTTGCAAATAAATTAATAAAGAAATCCTACAATGTGATTTTCTGGATTTTTTTTATTTAAATTTTGTCTGTCATAGTTGAAGCTACGTCACCGGAGGCCCATCTGCTAGCCCCGGCCCACTAGCTGTCTGAATCGCTGTGTCTACAGCTAGTCTAGCGTAGTAACGACTACTGAATTGGCTCCCTGACTCATCTATTGCAACTCTCTGGACCCTACTCGGCTACACATGCCTCTCCCTAATGTCAATATGTCTTGTTTATTGCTGTTTTGGTTAGTGATTGTCTTATTTCACTGTAGAGCCCCTAGCCCTGTCAAAAATATGCCCTTTTGTTCCACCCCCCATACATGCGGTGATCTCACCTGGCTTAACTGGTGCCTATAGAGACAAAACCTCTCATCACTCAATACCTAGGTTTACTGTTCCACTGTACTCACATCGTACCATACTCTTTTCTGTACATTATGCCTTGAATCTATTCTCCCGTGCCCAAAAATCTGCTCCTTTTAGTCTCTGTTCCGAATGACACTAGACAACCAGTTCTTATAACCTTTAGCCATACCCTTATCCTACTCCTCCTCTGATCCTCTGGTGATGTAGAGGCTAACCCAGGCCCTGCAGCCTCCAGCACCACTCCTATTCCCCAGGAGCTCTCATTTGTTGACTTCTGTAACCGTAAAAGCCTTGGTTTCATGCATGATAACATTAAAAGCCTCCTCCCTAAGTTTGTTTTATTCACTGCTTTTGCACACTCCGCCAACCCTGATGTCCTAGCCGTGTCTGAATCCTGGCTTAGGAATGCCACCAAAAATTCTGAAATGTCCATCCCTAACTATAACATTTTCCGACAAGATAGAACTTCCAAGGGCGGTGGAGTTGCAATCCACTACAGAGATAGCCTGCAGAGTTCTGTCATACGATCCAGGTCTGTGCCCAAATAATTCAAGCTTCTACTTTTAAAAATCCACCTTTCCAGAAACATGTCTCTCACTGTTGCAGCTTGTTACAGACCCCCTTCAGCCCCCAGTTGTGCCCTGGACACCATATGTGAATTGATTGCCCCCCCATCTATCTTCAGAGTTCGTACTGTTAGGTGACCTAAACTGGGACATGCTTAACACCCCGGCCGTCCTACAATCTAAGCTAGATACCCTCAATATCACACAAATTATCAAGGAATCTACCAGGTACAACCCTAAATTCGTAACCATGGGCACGCTCATAGATATCATCCTGGCCAACTTGCCCTCTAAATACACCTCTGCCATCTTCAACCAGGATCTCAGCGATCACTGCCTCATTGCCTGAATGCGTAATGGGTCTGCGGTAAAACAACCACCCCTCATCACTGTCAAATGCTCCCTAAAACACTTCAGCGAACAGGCCTTTCTAATTGACCTGGCCCGTGTATCCTGGAAGGATATTGACCTCATCCCATCAGTAGATAGCCCTTGGTTCACCCCAGACTTGACTGCCCTTGACAAGCACAAGAAAACATCCTGTGCCATTCTACTTTAGCATTGAATAGCCCCCGCGATATGCACATTTTCAGGGAAGTCAGGACCCAATATACTCAGGCAGTTAGGAACGCTACCCCCCCCCCCCCCCTGCGTCTTCACCCAAATCCAGACAGCTGATGTTCTGAAAGAGCTGCAAAATCTGGACACCTACAAATCAGCTGGGCTAGACAATATGGGCCCTCTCTAAAATGATCAGCCAAAATTGTTGCAACCCTATTACTAGCCTGTTCAACCTCTCTTTCGTATCATCTGAGATCCCCAAAGACTGGAAAGCTGCCGCAGTCATCCCCCTCTTCAAAAGGGGAGACACTCTAGACCCAAACTGTTATATATCTATATCCATCCTGCTCTGCCTTTCTAAAATCTTCATTAACAAACAGATCACTGACGATTTCAAATCCCACCATACCTTCTCCACTATGCAATCTAGTTTCCGAGCTGGTCATAGGTGCACCTCAGCCACGCTCAAGATCCTAAATGATATCATAACCACCATCGATAAAAGACAATACTGTGCAGTCATCTTCATCGACCCAGCCAAGGCTTTCGACTCTGTCAATCACTGCATTCTTATCGGCAGACTCAATAGCCTTGGTTTCTCAAATGACTGCCTCGCCTGGTTCACCAACTACTTCTTAGATAGAGTTCAGTGTGTCAAATCGTAGGGCCTGTTGTCCGGACCTCTGGCAACCTCTATGGGGGTGCCATAGGGTTCAATTCTTGGGTCGACTCTTTTCTCTGTATATATCAATGATGTTGCTCTTGCTGCTGGTGATTCTCTGATCCACCTCTACGCAGACGACACCATTCTGTATACATCTGGCCCTTCTTTGGACATTGTGTTAATAAACCTCCAAACAAGTTTCACTGCCATACAACACTCCTTCCGTGGCCTCCAACGGCTTACAAATTCTAGTAGAACTAAATGCATGCTCTTCAACCGATTTCTGCCCCATATACTATCCACCACTGCGACCTGTATGCTCTCATTGGCTGGCCCTCACTACACATTCGTCGCCAAACCCACTGGCTCCAGGTCATCTATAAGTCTTTGCTAGGTAAAGCCCCGCCTTATCTCAGCTCACTGGTCACCATAGCAACACCCACCCGTACCACACGCTCCAGCAAGTATATTTTATCCCCAAAGCCAACACTTCCTTTGGCTGCCTTTCCTTCCAGTTCTCTGCTGCCAATGATTGAAACGAATTGCAAAAATCACTGAAGCTGGAGTCTTATATCTCCCTCTCTAACTTTAAGCATCAGCTGTCAGAGAAGCTTACCAATCACTGTACCTGTACACAGCCAATCTGTAAATAGCAAACCCACTACCTCATTCCCATATTGTTATTTATCCTCTTGCTCTTTTGCACCCCAGTATCTCTACTTGCACATCATCATCTGCACATCTATCACTCCAGTGTTAATGCTATATTGTAATTATTTTTGCCTCTATGGCCTATTTAATTGCCTTACCTCACATTTCTTCTACCTTTGCACATACTGTACATAGATTTTTCTATTGTGTTATTGACTGTACGTTTGTTTGTGTAACTCTGTGTTGTTCTTGTCACACTGCTTTGCTTTATCTTGGCCAGGTCGCAGTTGTAAATGAGAACTTGTTCTCAACTGGCCTACCTGGTTAAATAACATTTTTAAAAGGGTGTCTGCACATCTGTCAATCCATTTAAACGTGGATGTGATATCTATCCTTGAGGGAATTCAATTTTATCCTGATATTGGTAAATCAACCCTAACAACAAGGTAATTGGCACCCCAATATCTCCCCTATAGCTTATTGATCACCAAGGGTCCAAAACAGTCAAATCACCATATTGCCCTGTGGATTTGCAATAGGATAAGAAATGCATCAAAGATTGGGCTGTTAATTCAAATGTGTAATGTTCAGATGTCTTTCTTCTCCTGTGTTGTTCCATACACAGACTAATAAGAGACATCCTCAATAGTGCCAGAAGTATGACAGCTGTAATTTCTCTCTCTCCTTCTTCTCCCTCTATCTCTCACTCTCTCTGAAGTCAAAATAAGTACACTCCTGAGGTCATAAACCCAAAACAAAGCATTTAAGGCTCTAATAGGGATCTAAAATGGCCACTCAGGAAGATTCACGAGGTACGTAACAGCGTTATGGCATTGTTTCCTGGGTTTAAAAAGGAAATAAAGGCTGCAACATATTAAAATAACGAGGCTGTGAATCATGAGGGGAAAGAACTGGGTGGCAAAGTGAGTCCATGTTCACACCCACAGGGAGTCCGTCTATATCCTTACAAGACAAGCAGGCTGAAAATCACATGATCAGCATTGTCCACTAAAACAGCAATGACACAATGTAATTCCTGTTCATCTACATTACTAGACATCTGAATACAAATAGGAAAGACAGAAGTAGAGATTGGCCCTCCAGTGCACTAGCAACTGGAAAGACTCTCACCCAGATGGGAACACTTAAAAAAAAGCCAAGATTGACAGCCAGTCTAACTCGGCTGCTCACTCCAGTATCGAGGAGGAAAGGAGGGCAGAGAAGAAGAGGGCTGTTGCGTTCTTTTTTTCAGTACTCCTGCTTCTTAAAAATCAATACCTAATTACCTGAAAATGCTTTTTTTCAGTTTATGTCAGCGTCAACTGCAGAGACTAAGAGGGGAGAGGGGGAAGAGGGGGGCAAGGTCATTACCAACTTCCTTACTCTATCACCTTCCACATTCCTACACACTTTTTTTCCATCGTTCAAAACTTTTCCTCCCTCTGTTTCTACCACAAATCTGCTGTCCCTTGTTTTACTCTCATTTTTCTGAAAGGGGAAAAGGGCATGCTGAACAGAGAACACCATAGATAGAATATAAGAACAGAACAGTGCCTGAGCATTCCCGAAAAGCATCTAATAAAATTCTGCTGTATAATGTGCTCTGGGTGAATAGTTTCTAGCATTTGTTTTCTGAGTTTTATGGCTTGCAGTCATATGGATATTCACTGAGCAATCCTTCATTTGACCTATGACCTTTGTGGACCAGGACTAGCATGACATTAGAGATGAGGCACCCTTGTCTTGATGGTTGCTTAAAAGGAAAGGACAGAAATAGGATGGCGTGAAACACCAACGTATTTAGGCCTGCCTGGTCCACAATTATAAAGGCAAAGGAAAAAGAGAGAGAGACTTAAGCCTTACAACTCTTACCTACCCTAACAACCTAATTCGCTCCTGCCTCTTCTCCCTCCTCCTTTGGTCTAACACTCTCCTCTGTTGTCCCTTTTTAAACATGTATATTGACTACTATTCAATGTAATAATAGAATGTTTAAAAAACACAAAGCAAAGTCCGTAATCACAGACATTCAAACTTCAAACACAATATCAAAACAAAAACCAATTAGTCTTTTAGCCGGGGGGTTGTGAGGCACACAGAGAGCTCTGTTCGCCTTCACCAGGAGCTGCTGCTACCACTACTGAAGACTTTAATTACCAGGAGAATGGATGAATGAATGACACAGAGAGAGAGAGAGGAAACAGGCCCTGGAGCAGGTCCACGCAGACATAACAATGATTCTTTGTACGGACATAAGGCCCCTGTACCCTTATTACCCTTATGCTAAGCCCCCCTTTCCAAAGCCAAACAGGCTCAGGGGCCTCTCTCATTAGCCTGTGTCAGGGAGGAAGGGAGGGGCCCCCAATGCCACAGCTTTAAGCACCATCTGTCAGAGCAGCTCACAGATTACTGCACCTGTACATAGCCCATCTATAATTTAGCCCAAACAACTACCTCTTCCCCTACTGTATTTATTTATTATTTAGCTCCTTTGCACCCCATTATTTCTCTCTCTACTTTGCACATTCTTCCACTGCAAATCTACCATTCCAGTGTTTTACTTGCTATATTGTATTTACTTCGCCACCATGGCCTTTTTTTTGCCTTTACCTCCCTTATCTCACCTCATTTGCTCACATCGTATATAGACTTATTTTTCAACTGTATTATTGACTGTATATTTGTTTTACTCCATGTGTAACTCTGTGTTGTTGTATGTGTCGAACTGCTTTGCTTTATCTTGGCCAGGTCGCAATTGTAAATGACAACTTGTTCTCAACTTGCCTACCTGGTTAAATAAAGGTGAAATGTAAAAAATAAAAATGAAAAACCCCAGCACCGCCACCACAGCCAATGACACTCACTCAGTGACTTACACAATCCACATCCCTCACTAACTCACCACCTCTCTCCCTCTTTCATGCTCTCCTCTCTGTCCCTTTTCCAACAGGCTTGGGGCCCGAGGGAGTCAGAGGGAGTCAGGATAAGGCTAGGCCTGGGAGTTATGGTTTTAAGTAGAGGCAGCATTAACAAGCTAGGGGATATTGTCCATTTATTGAAGGCTAGTTAATAATTAATGTCTTACATGCAAGCTCATTAAAACACAGGGTGATAGCGGGAACATGAGAGAAAATAGGGAAATGAATAGAATACAAACGGACAGTTAGTGAGAGAAATATGCAGATGCGGTGAAAGGGAAAGGGAGGGAGGACAAGGAGGGCAAAAGATGAAAAGAGGAATGAAGAAAGACGACAAGGAAAGGACTCATTAAAACACACTGCGGATTAGATCAGAGCACTTGATTGTTTGGGTTTTTGGTGTCATTTGAATTCAGAAGACATGTTGAAATATTCACACAATTAACTGTGGAGAATAAAAGGACAGACGAAGAGAGGGAGAAGAGAATTGAAGATCCAGTGGTATGGTAGGGAGAGAATGAAGCGAAGCAGAGAGCAGCACACCGACTGCCTGTGAGACCGTCACTGTTGTAAGGTTGTGAGAGTTATGCTCTGGACCAATCATCACTATAAAGTTGTTTCCCATAAACAGAGGCTTGTTTAATTACTTAATCAACCAGTTCATTAGGCAGCAATTTGCCTGCAACAGGCACCAGTTTTAATTAGGACACAGAGGATCAGTTAGAGAAAGTCCTTCTGAAGGACTGGCTTGATTGGCCACACCATACCCAATGCTCGACAAGGCCAAAAAATTGACTGATAGGCATTGTTTATGGCTAGATTGTCAAAGCAAGCTGTGGATATTTAATGACAATGACTGCCTAAACATTGGCCAACTCATTCATGGGGCCTGGCCACTAATAGGTGAACTAAGCAGTCCTCTACTGGGTCTGACCCAAGGATTAGTCAGGTTATTGTCATAGCCAGGCAAATGGTAAGGGGCCTCACTATATGACCAGTCAACCCTAGTCCACATACTGAGTACAGGTTATACCTAACCACTCTTTTAGCCTTTTCAAAAACCTGCTGTGAAATATTGTATCAAATCAAAGATTAAATATTTGATACAGGTTTTTTTTCTAACCATGGTGTATATCAGTGCATTGATCTATAAGAAACCTTAAAAAACTGAGACAAGGGCATTCGATTTGTGCCCAATGGACAGTCATTGGGTGCACCACTGATGCATGTTGGCAGCCTGGTCTCATAGTCTGGGCGTAACATAGTAAAATTAATCTTGGTCAAATCATATTAGTATGATACGTTGCATTTGGTATGGTTACATAAGACAGAAGGTTACTTAAGACAAAAACAAAAGTAGGGTGGTTGGTTCGGGTGGATGTAAGTAAGTAAGTAGCCTTGCACGAGATAGAATGGCTCATAGGAGCAGGATCCTATCTCCTGTTTCTGTAGCGTGAGGCAGCTTAATATACAAGTACACCCTCCTGAACAGGAAGTAAGTCTATCGCAGGGCCTTACCACCAATCAAACTCATTAATGCGGAGTGCCAAGCTGAGACGTAATGGGTCCAATTTTTACAGACTTTGGTGCAATTCAGCCAGGGATTGAACTCCCAACGTTCCAATCTCAGGGTGGACACTAAACATAAGGCCACTGAGTTGGTCAAGGCGCATTACGCGTATGTGTTTGAATCTCATCTCGGACAATTTTAGCATATTAGCTCATTAGCCACTTTTCACAACTTCTTACTAATTTCTAGCTACTTTGAAACTACTTAGCATGTTAGCTAACCCTTCCCCTAACCCAAACCTTAACCCTTTAACCTAATTCCTAACCCAGGGAAATCCATCCCTAGCAAACACAGCTGATTTTATCAAATTGCATTCTAAACTGAATATCATTATTAGGTGATTATTGGAGTCAGGTGTGTTAGCTGCAGCTGGGGCAAAACTGTGACACCAATCAGGCCCTTGAGGACTGGAATTGCCCACCCCTGACCTAACCTAGCTAACATTAGTCCCAACAAATTGGAATTCCGAACATATACATTTAGGAAATTCTGAACATATTGTTCAAATTGCAATTAGAAAAATATATGAATTGAATTGTAATTCGTAACATAACTAAATGGATGGACATCCACAAATTAATACATACTATACTGAAAAATAACATATCGGAGTGTCCCATATTTAGTTTACTATGTTATGTCTACCCCTGAGTCCAGGTTGGCGTTTGCTATGCTATTTACCACATCCATAGCTGATGATGCTTCACTGAGAGCGTCTAGGTATATCAATAAACCTGGTGAGACCAGCCCAACCTGTGGATTCTTGCCGAGTAGCCTACTCAAAAACATCCATATAGACAAAATCCACATTAAAGTTTTTTATTTTTTTGAAAACCAGACAATCGTTAACATGAGAGGAACAAACCCGCAAACCTGAAGGAAACGTATCTCATAATATAGTGTGTCGAACAGATAGCATTTAGGGGATGACCTTCTCTACAGCTAACTTCTTGACAGGCACAGCTCCACATGAAAATGTGATTCAGTGAAGTCATAATTTATGGAGGTTTAGGAGGATATAGTCAAATAAATAAATCATTATAGGTACAATGCCTGTCACCCATCTAAAACATGACCAGTATGAAATAGTCCATGGCGCACTGACTGACTGCATATCCTTCACCAGGGTGCCGGGGACTGGCTGTCGCATGCGTCCCTCATCTGTACTAGCCTATATTTCGGGGAGGTAATATCATATCAAATAATACTGGTGTAAATAATTGGTGTACTAGGCCTACAGGTAGTTGCATTAACATTTAATTACCCCGAGGCATTTAATGATTGGTCATTAATTGAACACAATTAACCAATTGAAGCCTATAACGCAAAGATACATATATATATATATATCAATAATAAATGGATTCAATGTTCATCTTGTAGCCTAATGACTGAAGGGAATGTGTGACCCAAAAGTAAAAGTCCACCATCGTCTGGTGGCAGTGGTAGGCTAAACCCACCCTCGAACCTGGGTACCTCTGCCTGCCCTGCATCCATCTGAGGCGCCACGGAACCAGCTCCAAAGTTATCCCATCTAAGATCCAAATAGCTTTCCATTCCTTTAGAAAATAAAACATCCACGTGCTTACAATAGCCATGTTTATGTAACACATTGCGTTCAAACGCGCTCACACATAGTAATACAATATCATAACTAAAAAAGAGAAACTCCTATAATTTACCTTCCACTGCGTAAACCGTAGCAATCACGCATAAAATCGCAAACAAATCCACTGGCATGGCAAAGGTGGTCTGCCTTTCCTCTCCCTTTCAAAAAGGTGTAAACACAAGTCCTTCAGCTGCCACAGAATAGTATTCCACCAGTGCTTATTTTGAGTCACATTTCAAACCGTACTGTACGCAGTGTATGAAAACCTAATACTTGGAGGCTTGTGGCACGAAGGGAATAGGTGAAGCCGGATGCGAGAAAGACCTTGGGCCCCCTCCCCTCCACTTCTCACACCCCTTGAACACCTCTTGGCCAATCACGGAAAGAAGATAGTGGATCTCAAACCAATCCCAGCAGAGGACCCGCTCAGAGTCCTACTAACATTTTCAAACTACTGAAAAGCCCCCTGTGTTGCCTTGCGCTCATACTGAAGGGAAAGAGCAGCGACTAGTGGTCCAGAGAAAGTACTGCATGCACAGTTTCACCTGATAGGTGTTTTTAATCAAATTAATGTCAGTGATAAATGGTCTATGTAGATAATGTGATTGCATTTACCCTTTATTTCTCATCCTATTCCATAAATCTAAGCAGTCCATGATGTTTTATGGCTATGCATAGTCATGAGAGTAATTTCCATAGCCCATGATGATATACTGAATTGTCACCTGTAATATCTGTATTTGATGAGAACAAAACCCATCACATGCAGGACAGCGACCGAATCAATGCATATCTGCCTTCCTTTACGATAGACCAACCCCTGCCTACCCCCCTGTCTAACCCCTCACACCCCGCTGTGCTCTAACCCCTCACACCCCGCTGTGCTCTAACCCCTCACACCCCGCTGTGCTCTAACCCCTCACACCTCGCTGTGCTCTAACCCCTCACACCCCGCAGTGCTCTAACCCCTCACACCCCGCTGTGCTCTAACCCCTCACACCCCGCTGTGCTCTAACCCTCACACCCCACTGTGCTCTAACCCCTCACACCCCGCTGTGCTCTAACCCCTCACACCCCGCTGTGCTCTAACCCCTCACACTCCACTACGTTCTAAACCCTCACACCCCGCTGTGCTCTAAACCCTCATACCCCACTGTGCTCAAAATCCTCACACCCCGCTGTGCTCTACTCTAACCCCTCACACACCGCTGTGCTCTAACCCCTCACACCCCACTGTGCTCTAACCCCTCACGCCCCACTGTTTTCTGCCCCCTCACACCCCACTGTTCTCTGCCCCCTCACACCCCACTGTTCTCTGCCCCCTCACACCCCACTGTTCTCTGCCCCCTCACACCCCACTGTTCTCTAACCCCTCACACCCCACTGTTCTCTAACCCCTCACACCCCGCTGTGCTCTGCCCCCTCACACCCCGCTGTTCTCTAACCCCTCACACCCTGCTGTGCTCTGCCCCCTCACACTCCACTGTGCTCTGGCCCCTCACACCCAGCTGTGCGTTAACCCCTCACACTCCAGGGTGCTCTGTCCTCTCACACCCAGCTGTGCGTTAACCGCTCACTCTCCACTGTGCTCTGTCCTCTCACACCCAGCTGTGCGTTAACCCCTCATACCCCGCTGTGCTCTGCCCCCTCACACCCCACTGTGCTCTAACCCCTCACATCCCACTGTTCTCTGCCCCCTCACACCCCGCTGTGCTCTAACCCCTCACACTCCACTATGCTCTACCCCCTCACACCCCACTGTTCTCTGCCCCCTCACATCCCACTGTTCTCTGCCCCCTCACACCCCGCTGTGCTCTAACCCCTCACACATCGCTGTTCTCTGCCCCCTCACACTCCGCTGTGCTCTGCCCCCTCACACCCCACTGTTCTCTGCCCCCTCACACTCCACTGTTCTCTGCCCCCTCACACTCCACTGTGCTCTGCCCCCTCTCACCCCACTGTTCTCTTCCCCCTCACACCCCGCTGTGCTCTAACCCCTCACACCCCGCAGTGCTCTAACCCCTCACACCTCGCTGTGCTCTAACCCCTCACACCCCGCTGTGCTCTAACCCCTCACACATCGCTGTGCTCTGCCCCCTGACACCCCGCTGTGCTCTAACCCCTCACATCCCACTGTTCTCTGCCCCCTCACACCCCGCTGTGCTCTAACCCCTCACACTCCACTATGCTCTACCCCCTCACACCCCACTGTTCTCTGCCCCCTCACATCCCACTGTTCTCTGCCCCCTCACACCCCGCTGTGCTCTAACCCCTCACACATCGCTGTTCTCTGCCCCCTCACACTCCGCTGTGCTCTGCCCCCTCACACCCCACTGTTCTCTGCCCCCTCACACTCCACTGTTCTCTGCCCCCTCACACTCCACTGTGCTCTGCCCCCTCTCACCCCACTGTTCTCTTCCCCCTCACACCCCGCTGTGCTCTAACCCCTCACACCCCGCAGTGCTCTAACCCCTCACACCTCGCTGTGCTCTAACCCCTCACACCCCGCTGTGCTCTAACCCCTCACACATCGCTGTGCTCTGCCCCCTGACACCCCGCTGTGCTCTAACCCCTCACACTCCACTGTGCTCTGCCCCCTCACACCCCACTGTTCTCTGCCCCCTCACACTCCACTGTGCTCTGCCCCCTCACACCCCACTGTTCTCTGCCCCCTCACACCCCACTGTCCTCTGCCCCCTCACACCCCACTGTTCTCTGCCCCCTCACACCCCACTGTTCTCTGCCCCCTCACACCCCACTGTTCTCTGCCCTCTCACATCCTGCTGTGCTCGGCCCCCTCACACCCACTGTGCTCTAACCCCTCACACATCGCTGTTCTCTGCCCTCTCACATCCTGCTGTGCTCGGCCCCCTCACACCCACTGTGCTCTAACCCCTCACACATCGCTGTTCTCTGCCCCCTCACACTCCACTGTGCTCTGCCCCCTCACACCCCACTGTGCTCTAACCCCTCACGCCCCACTGTTCTCTAACCCCTCACACCTCACTGTTCTCTGCCCCCTCACACCCCACTGTTCTCTGCCCCCTCACACCCCACTGTTCTCTGCCCCCTCACACCCCACTGTGCTCTGCCCCCTCACATGCCACTGTGTGGCACTGAAGAGCTGTTCTACAGGCACAAGGTAACAAAACTCTCCCCGACTCCCATCCACACACACACACACACACACACATTTAGTGTGTGCTGTTACATTAGTTCACCCACTAGTCTTCATTAGCACACCTCACACATGCTCCCATTACATCTCCTTTAATTCGTAGATCTGCGGCTATTACACATATATTTATATATTTGCTGGCTGCCCACACCAACCCACCCCATGCCTATTTCCTCCCCCAGCCTGACTCCCCTTCCTGCCCCCTCCCCTACACCCTGCCTCCCCATTACGAGGGTCCTGCTTCAACAAGTGGCATACTCCCTGCACCTCCTCCCCTCCCAGGGACACGGATGTACACAGGGCCTGCTGACGGAGCCTGATCCTCTCTTATCAATACAGCAGCTCCGCTCACCTGCTCTACTTTCAACTACAGCCCTGTGCCGACTCTGTGGAGCTGGCTGACCTTTAGATGGTAGCAACCAGATAGTGTTGAAAAACATTTCCGCGCCCAATCCTACACACAGCTGCACATAAACGCACAGTGATGCACCACCTACACAGACACAGGCACATGCACATACCGCAACCCTCTGCGCACACACACGTACCGCAACCCTGCGCGCACACACACACACACACACACACACACACACACACACACACACACACACACACACACACACACACACACACACACACACACACACACACACACACACACACACACACACACACACACACACACACACACACACAGTTGATATGTGCTATCAGCTCAAGGTAGCTAACCAGTGGTACAGAAGACACAGGAACAGAAGCCATGTATGAAACAGATGCATGAGATTGGTCAGCGCATTAATACTATACCACAGTTATAAAACTCTACAACCTTATCAATGAACCTGTCAGAGGTCCTCTCCTAATACCCTTCCTCTTCAGAACCCTCCAATATCCAATCACAACAATATCCTCACACAACAGCCCCTTTTTACACAGGACCCCCTTTAAATAGGAACCCACTGTATGGCGCACATAGGGCGGCGTACAATTGGCCCCGCGTCATCCGGGTTAGGGTTAGGCCGGGGTAGGCCGTCACGGTAAAATAAGAATTGGTTCTTAGTTGGTTCTTGGTCCTAGTTCAATTAATGTTAAATCAAAATTAAATAAAAAAGTACATAGTACATAGTACACTACACGCCTTGACTCAGTGAGAAACTCAGTGTATTTGCTAGTCTTCTTATTGCCCGGCGCAGCAGTTATAATAAGAGACCGTATGACCCTGGGGGGGGGGGGGGGGGGGGGGGGGGGGATATGTGTGCCGAAGTCCCACACTACAGAACATTATGAATGCTGGTTTGTCTCAATTTTTGTTACTTTATTATGTGGTAATCAAATATGTTTTGTGTTTGTAACATGAGTAGACATTAATTACAGGTAATAAGCCAACTATAAGAGTAAAAATCATTATTTCTACCACTGTGCATTATGCAGATAAATATGATTTTATTCATTCATTTCTTCAGCTCAAAATCTCCCCGTTGCTTGAACAGATCATCAAAGTCACTTTCAGTATGCAGAAAGAAGTATTTACTCTGCTCAATGTCCTGAGCAGCAATGATCCGGGCCAGCAGAAAGTCTTCAATGACCTTGGATTCACAGGGCCTGTGTTGAACTCTGTGTGTGACGTTCCTGTAGGGTTCAATGACCAGGAGCCCAGACATGCCGTTGGATTTTGTCAACGAGGGGGTCTCCTGAATATTTCTCTGTAGGAACTCTGTATAAGTCTTTATCAAGCCAGGGATACTGAGTTGATAGTACTGGTTCAGTACATCTACAGGGCCTTCTGGTAAGGCAGTTAGACGGAACCAATGGATCCGCATGTGCATGTGGAACGCTGCCCCGTTCAGCCACTGTTTCACGCCAGCGGAGCTCATGCTACTCTCTATGACCAACTTTGAATAGAAATGATCCAGTTCCTGTTTAAGCTTCTGGTCATAATGTTTGAGGAGCTCTGCCATCCTCTTCTTATCATTGGCTATACCAGGAACTTGCTTTAGGTACTCACTGACAATAGGGCCGATTTCTGAAGAGTAATCCGCTCCAAAGATCCTCCTTATGGGGTCTATGTATGACCTTTGCTCATGGATCTGGTGAGTCAAGACCTCAAAGAGCAGTGACAGCGCCAGCGCCACAATACCCAGACCTCCTTGGCTCACCTTGGTGCTCCCTCCAAATGCAGACGTCAGATCCTGGTTAAAGGCTGTTAGTTGCTCAGCCGACATGTTCTGCTGGATGGCTGCATATTGATGTTCCAGAGCAGCAGTGGAGTTGCGGGATAGGAAGTTGGTGAGGGTTCTGTCCAGGGAGATGTCAGGAACGATGCCTGCATGGCTGGCTACCTCAAACAGACAGTTTATAGTTTCTGAAGATGGACTGCATGCTTTGTTACCCATGTTTGGGCTGTGCTGTCTGTCTAACACGCTCCTCTTTCCTAAGACTTTGTCGAATACTGCCTGTTTATTTAAACACATGATGGGCTCAGAGTCTGAAGGACATTGTCCCGGCTAGGACAAACATCTAATAACCAAACAGCGGAATCTAGGGTTATTAGATGTCGGCAAATCTTTCAGCCAATGAAAAATCAGGTCATTGACTGATGCTGACTTCAGACACAAACAGTACATACATTTATGCTGACACAGACTCAGCGTCTGGTTACACAATGCATTCTTTATCCAGCCATCCCAAAATATAAAATTCACCGCTACCTTTGATACTACCACTACACCCTTTAAATTAACTTATTCCATTACTTTCCAGATTGCAGCTAACATTAAATCACCTTAATTCTAGTCATGATTGACTGTTCTTTTTGGCTATGAATTACTTTTCTGCAATTCAAAACCTTCCCGTTGGTTGATCAGTTTATAAAAGTCATGTTCAGACTGCAGAAAGAAGTCTTTGCTCTCTTCAATCTCCTGAGCAGCAATGATCCGGGTCAGCAGAGCGTCTCCAATGACCTTGGACTCACAGGGACTGTGTTGAACTCTGTGTGTGACGTTCTTGTGGGACTCAACGACCAGGAGCCCTGGCATGCTGTTGGCTCCTGGCTCTGGTGGTATCTCCTGGATATTTTTGCGTAGGTGGGCTGTATAGAGCTTGACCAGGCTTGTGAACGCAGTCTTGTAGGAGAGACGCAGTGCTTCTGCTGAGCCTCGTGGAACGGAGCCCAATCGGATCTCATGGATCCTCATGTGCAGGTGGAAAGAGGCCCCACACAGCCACTGTTTCATGGCCACTGACCCCATGCGTTTCTTGTTCGTCATCCTCTCAAAATGGTCAATCAGCTCATACTTCAGGTACTGGTCATAGAGCTCTGTCACCTCTGCCATCTTGTTCATGTCATTGGCTATCTCAGGGACCAGCTTCAGGTATTCACTGATGAGGGACCCAATTCTTGAGGAATTGCCGATTCCAAAGATCATTTTGGTAGGGTCCATAGTATTCTTGCTGTCCCCATGCCTTTTTGCCTTGTGGGCTAAGACATCAAAGAGTAGAGACAGGGCTAGTGCCACAACACCCACACCCCCCAAGGCCACATTTGTGTTCCCTCCCAATAAAGACGTCAGGTCCTGGTTGAAAACAGTGAGTTGTTCAGCAGACAAGTGTTGCTGAATGTCTGCATAATGTTGTTCGAGAGCAGCACTTGAGTCCAGGGATAGGAAGCTTTGCAGTGTGTCATCCAGAGAGATATCAGGAACTAAGCTGCCTGCCCTGGCAACTGAGAACAGGTTGTCTATGGTTGCTGAAGATGGGAGGCAAGAAGTGATGCTTCTGAGCAGCATTATTCTCTTTCAGTAACTATCTTACTAATACTCTCTATATCACCTACTTTCTGGTGATTTCACTCTCATCTCAGCATCCGTAATATAATGATGAAACTAAATGACACTGGTTGTGTATTTGAACAGCAAGTCTGTGGAGGACATTGTCCTGTTAAAGTCAATATTTGTTGACCCTTTTGGAGTTCATGGACCAACTCAAAAAGAACATACTGTAAAATGTAGACCACCATTTGAAAAAACAAGTCATCTGATGACATTGGACAACAAAAAACAGGCCAGCACCACTACACTGACACGTATTCCACGTTGCAGTTCAGTTTACATGTATACCTGAGACACTATGCACTAATTCAAGCCAACCTACATGTTGTATGTGAATGTGGGCTCAATTGAAAATGGGGTTTAGGTAAAGAATATCCTTACAGATGTGCATGAAAAGGTGGCATATGAGCATGAAAAAGAGCACACACACACACACACACCCACACACACATACACAGGTTCTGCTCTGATAGACTTGTATAAAGGAACTTGTAGAATCCTTGTTACTCTGCATTATTCAGGCTGGACCTACAAACAAGATCAAATCAGATACATAATTATTATCTCAGTGTCACATTATATTTTAAAATGTGTTGGCAGCTGTAATTCATAGAAAAACACTTTATTGGAAAAGTAGCAGGCCTAAACGTTTGCATGATCCAGGATATAAAGGGTAAACATCAACACTCCTGGGAGCAGTGGCCCAATAAAAGAAACCACCTCGGTTTTCAAGGAGTATTGGAAACATTCCCTGGAGCCCTGCATCCTCTAACTACAGTGCCTTGCAAAAATATTCATCCCCCTTGGCGTTTTTCCTATTTTGTTGCATTACAACCTGTAATTTAAATGGATTTTTATTTGGATTTCATGTAATGGACATAACCAAAATAGTCCAAATTGGGGAAGTGAAATAAAAAACGTTCAAACGGAGAAGTGGTGCGTGCATATGTATTCACCCCCTTTGCTATGAAGCCCCTAAATAAGATCTGGTGCAAACAATTACCTTCAAAAGTACATAATTAGTTAAATAAACTCCACCTGTGTGCAATCTAAGTGTCACATGATCTGTCACATGATCTCAGTATATATACACCTGTTCTGAAAGGCTCCAGAGTCTGCAACACCATTAAGCAAGGGGCACCACCAAGCAAGCGGAACCATGAAGACCAAGGGGCTCTCCAAACAGGTCAGGGACAAAGTTGTGGAGAAGTACAGATCAGGGTTGGGTTATAAATACATTTCAGAAACTTTGAACATCCCACAGAGCGTCATTAAATCCATTATAAAAAATTGAAAGAATATGGCACCACAATAAACCTGCCAAGAGAGGGCCGCCCACCAAATCTCACGGACCAGGCAAAGAGGGCATTATTCAGAGAGGCAACAAAGAGACCAAAGATAACCCTGAAGGAGCTGCAAAGCTCCACAGCGGAGATTGGAGTATCTGTCCATAGGACCACTTTAAGCCATACACTCCACAGAGCTGGGCTTTATGGAAGAGTGTCCAGAAAAAAAGCCATTGCTTGAAGAAAAAAATAATCAAACTCGTTTGGTGATCGCCAAAAGACATGTGGGAGACTCCCCAATCATATGGAAGAAGGTACTCTGGTTAAATGTAACTTTTTGGCCATCAAGGAAAACGCTATATCTGGCATATACCCAACACATCTCATCACCTCGAGAACACCATCCCCACAGAGAAGCATTGTGGTGGCAGCATCATGCTGTGGGGATGTTTTTCATTGGCAGGGACTTTGAAACTGGTGAGAATTGAAGGAATGATGGATGGCGTTGTGAGAAACCTGTTTCAGTCTTCCAGAGATTTGAGACTGGGGTGAATTTTCACCTTCCAGCAGGACAATGACCCTAAGCATACTGCTAAAGCAACACTCGAGTGGTTAAAGGAGAAACATTAAAATGTCTTGGAATGGCCTAGTCAAAGCCCATTGACTTTTGGGGGGGGGGTGAATAGTTATGCACGCTCAAGTGTTCTGTTTTTTTTGTCTTATTTCTTGTTTGTTTCACAATAAAACATATTTTGCATCTTCAAATTAGTAGGCATGTTGTGTAAGTCAAATGATACAAACCCCCTGAAAATCCATTTTAATTCTAGGTTGTAGGGCAACAAAATAGAAAAATTGGCAAGGGTGCTGAATACTTTCACAAGCCACTGTACCTACATGTTTCATGCAGACCACCATAGTCCCTGTGCCCAAGAATGCCAAGGTAACCTGCCTAAATGACTACCTCCCCGTAGCACTCACGTATGTAGCCATGAAGTGCTTTGAAAGGCTGGTCATGGCTCACATCAACACCATCATCCTGGAAACCCTGGACCAACTCCAATTCACATATGGCCCCAACAGATCCACAGATGACACAAGCTTAATGGCACGCCACACTGCCCCTTCCCACTTGGACAAAAGGAACACCTACGTGAGAATGCTGTTCATTGACTACAGCTCAGCGTTAAATACCATAGTGCCCACAAAGCTCATTGCTAAGCTAAGGACCCTAGGACTAAACATCTCTCTCTGCAACTGGATCCTGGACTTCCTGAAGGGAGGTAAGGGTAGGCAACAATCTTCCATGCTGATCCTCAACATTGGGCCCCCTCGGGGGTGCGTGCTTAGTCCCTGCCTCTGCTCCCTGTTCACCCATGACTGCGTAGCCAAGCACGACTCCAATGCCATCATTAAGTTTGCTGATGACACAAACAGTGGTAGGCCTGATCACCGACAAAGATGAGACAGATACCTGGCAGTGTGGTGCCAGGACAACAACCTTTCCCTCAACCTGAGCAAGACAAAGGAGCTGATCGTGGACTGCAGGAAATGGAGGGCCAAACACATCGATGGGGCTGTAGTGGAGCGGGTTGAGAGCTTTAATTTCCTTGGTGTCCACATCACCAACAAACTATCATGGTCCAAAATACCAAGACAGAGGGAGCGACAGTGCTTATTTCCCCTCAGGAGAATGAAAAGATTTGGCATGGGTCCCCATGTCCTCAAAAAGATCCACAACTTCACCATCGAGAGCAACCTGACCGGTTGCATCACGGCCTGGTATGGCAACTGCTCGGCATCTGACCGTAAGGTGCTACAAATCAAATCAAATCAAATCAAATCAAATTTATTTATATAGCCCTTCGTACATCAGCTGATATCTCAAAGTGCTGTACAGAAACCCAGCCTAAAACCCCAAACAGCAAGCAATGCAGGTGTAGAAGCACGGTGGCTAGGAAAAACTCCCTAGAAAGGCCAATACCTAGGAAGAAACCTAGAGAGGAACCAGGCTATGTGGGGTGGCCAGTCCTCTTCTGGCTGTGCCGGGTGGAGATTATAACAGAACATGGCCAAGATGTTCAAATGTTCATAAATGACCAGCATGGTCGAATAATAATAAGGCAGAACAGTTGAAACTAGAGCAGCAGCACAGTCAGGTGGAAGTTGAAACTGGAGCAGCAGCATGGCCAGGTGGACTGGGGACAGCAAGGAGTCATCATGTCAGGTAGTTCTGGGGCATGGTCCTAGGGCTCAGGTCCTCCGAGAGAGAGAAAGAAAGAGAGAAGGAGAGAATTAGAGAACGCACACTTAGATTCACACAGGACACCGAATAGGACAGGAGAAGTAGTCCAGATATAACAAACTGACCCCAGCCCCCCGACACATAAACTACTGCAGCATAAATACTGGAGGCTGAGACAGGAGGGGTCAGGAGACACTGTGGCCCCATCCGAGGACACCCCCGGACAGGGCCAAACAGGAAGGATATAACCCCACCCACTTTGCCAAAGCACAGCCCCCACACCACTAGAGGGATATCTTCAACCACCAACTTACCATCCTGAGACAAGGCTGAGTATAGCCCACAAAGATCTCCGCCACGGCACAACCCAAGGGGGGGGGCGCCAACCCAGACAGGATGACCACAACAGTGAAACAACCCACTCAGGTGACGCACCCCCTCCAGGGACGGCATGAGAGAGCCCCAGCAAGCCAGTGACTCAGCCCCTGTAATAGGGTTAGAGGCAGAGAATCCCAGTGGAAAGAGGGGAACCGGCCAGGCAGAGACAGCAAGGGCGGTTCGTTGCTCCAGAGCCTTTCCGTTCACCTTCCCACTCCTGGGCCAGACTACACTCAATCATATGACCCACTGAAGAGATGAGTCTTCAGTAAAGACTTAAAGGTTGAGACCGAGTTTAGCAGTAAAACCTTGAAATCAGCCCTTGCTTTGACAGGAAGCCAGTGTAGAGAGGCTAGCACTGGAGTAATATGATCACATTTTTTGGTTCTAGTCAGGATTCTAGCAGCCGTATTTAGCACTAACTGAAGTTTATTTAGTGCTTTATCCGGGTAGCCGGAAAATAGAGCATTGCAGTAGTCTAACCTAGAAGTGACAAAAGCATGGATTAATTTTTCTGCATCATTTTTGGACAGAAAGTTTCTGATTTTTGCAATGTTACGTAGATGGAAAAAAGCTGTCCTCGAAATGGTCTTGATATGTTCTTCAAAAGAGAGATCAGGGTCCAGAGTAACGCCGAGATCCTTCACAGTTTTATTTGAGACGACTGTACAACCATTAAGATTAATTGTCAGATTCAACAGAAGATCTCTTTGTTTCTTGGGACCTAGAACAAGCATCTCTGTTTTGTCCGAGTTTAATAGTAGAAAGTTTGCAGCCATCCACTTCCTTATGTCTGAAACACATGCTTCTAGCGAGGGCAATTTTGGGGCTTCACCATGTTTCATTGAAATGTACAGCTGTGTGTCATCCGCATAGCAGTGAAAGTTTACATTATGTTTTCGAATAACATCCCCAAGAGGTAAAATATATAGTGAAAACAATAGTGGTCCTAAAACGGAACCTTGAGGAACACCGAAATTTACAGTTGATTTGTCAGAGGACAAACCATTCACAGAGACAAACTGATATCTTTCCGACAGATAAGATCTAAACCAGGCCAGAACATGTCCGTGTAGACCAATTTGGGTTTCCAATCTCTCCAAAAGAATGTGGTGATCGATGGTATCAAAAGCAGCACTAAGGTCTAGGAGCACGAGGACAGATGCAGAGCCTCGGTCCGATGCCATTAAAATGTCATTTACCACCTTCACAAGTGCCGTCTCAGTGCTATGATGGGGTCTAAAACCAGACTGAAGCATTTCGTATACATTGTTTGTCTTCAGGAAGGCAGTGAGTTGCTGCGCAACAGCCTTCTCTAAAATTTTTGAGAGGAATGGAAGATTCGATATAGGCCGATAGTTTTTTATATTTTCTGGGTCAAGGTTTGGCTTTTTCAAGAGAGGCTTTATTACTGCCACTTTTAGTGAGTTTGGTACACATCCAGTGGATAGAGAGCCGTTTATTATGTTCAACATAGGAGGGCCAAGCACAGGAAGCAGCTCTTTCAGTAGTTTAGTTGGAATAGGGTCCAGTATGCAGCTTGAAGGTTTAGAGGCCATGATTATTTTCATCATTGTGTCAAGAGATATAGTACTAAAACACTTGAGCGTCTCTCTTGATCCTAGGTCCTGGCAGAGTTGTGCAGACTCAGGACAACTGAGGTTTGGAGGAATACGCAGGTTTAAAGAGGAGTCCGTAATTTGCTTTCTAATAATCATAATCTTTTCCTCAAAGAAGTTCATGAATTTATCACTGCTAAAGTGAAAGTCATCCTCTCTTGGGGAATGCTGCTTTTTAGTTAGCTTTGCGACAGTATTAAAAAGGAATTTCGGATTGTTCTTATTTTCCTCAATTAAGTTAGAAAAATAGGATGATCGAGCAGCAGTAAGGGCTCTACGGTACTGCACGGTACCGTCCTTCCAAGCTAGTCGGAAGACTTCCAGTTTGGTGTGGCGCCATTTCCGTTCCAATTTTCTGGAAGCTTGCTACAGATGGTAATGCGAATGGCCCAGTACATCATTGGGGCTAAGCTTCCTGCCATCCAGGACCTCTATACTAGGCGATATTAGAGGAAGGACCAAGAAATTGTTGAAGACTCCAGCCACCCAAGTCATTGATGGTTCTCTCTGGGAACGCAAGGTAAGCAGAGCACGGAGTGCCAATTCTAGGTCCAAAAGGCTCCTCAACAGCTTCTAACCCTAAGCCAAAAAACGTCTGAAAAATGTATCAAACGGCCTACCCTTACTTTTTTTTACACTGCTGCTACTCGCTGCTAATTATCTATGCATAGTCATCTTTACCCCTACCTATACGTACATATTACCTCAACTATCTATGTCCACGGATGTAGATTTTTGGTACAATATATACCGGACCAAATCTGAAAAACCATAGACGTTGTTTGATTGTTTGGTTCTGATTAGATCCAGTCCGGATGGGCCTTGATTTCAACAGCCACAGACAGACTGGCCTATATTTGGTCCAAACATAGACATCTATAATTGGTTCACATTTGATCTGGCCCGGACCGGCCTTGATCTGGCCCAAACATAGATGTCTATGATTGGTTCAGATTTGGTCCTGTCCAGACCAGAACAAATCTGAACAAATCATAGACATCTATGTCTCAGGACCCCTTTTGTGATAGCAAATTCATTAGGGACCACCTCATAATCAGAACAAATCGAGTGAGATCAAAATAGTGTATGAAAGGATGAACCGAGTTCCTGGCCCTAGAAGAAGATTTGGCCGTTTTCAAGCAAAATTCCTGCAATTCTACACATTTTGTCATGGGACAGATATAAAACGTTGTTGATTTAAAGGCCCAGTTTTATATATATTCAGTACCAGTCAAAAGTTTGAACACACCTACTCATTCCAGGGTTTTTCTTTATTTTTACTATTTTCTACATTAAAGAATAATAGTGAAGACATCAAAACTATGAAATAACACATATGGAATCAAGTGTTAAACAAATCCAAATATATTTTATATTTATATTCTTTGAAGTAGCCACCCTTTGCCTTGAATGACAGCTTTGCACACTCTTGGCATTCTCTCAACCAGCTTCATGAGGTAGTCACCTGGAATGCATTTCAAAACAGGTGTGCCTTGTTCAAATCAAATCAAATCAAATTTTATTTGTCACATACACATGGTTAGCAGATGTTAATGCGAGTGTAGCGAAATGCTTGTGCTTCTAGTTCCGACAATGCAGTAATAACGAACAAGTAATCTAACTAACAATTCCAAAAAAACTACTGTCTTATACACAGTGTAAGGGGATAAAGAATATGTACATAAGGATATATGAATGAGTGATGGTACAGAGCAGCATAGGCAAGATACAGTAGATGATATCGAGTACAGTATAACATATGAGATGAGTATGTAAACAAAGTGGCATAGTTAAAGTGGCTAGTGATACATTTATTACATAAGGATGCAGTCGATGATATAGAGTACAGTATATACGTATGCATATGAGATGAATAATGTAGGGTAAGTAACATTATATAAGGTAGCATTGTTTAAAGTGGCTAGTAATATATTTACATCATTTCCCATCAATTCCCATTAATAAAGTGGCTGGAGTTGAGTCAGTGTCATTGACAGTGTGTTGGCAGCAGCCACTCAATGTTAGTGGTGGCTGTTTAACAGTCTGATGGCCTTGAGATAGAAGCTGTTTTTCAGTCTCTCGGTCCCAGCTTTGATGCACCTGTACTGACCTCGCCTTCTGGATGACAGCGGGGTGAACAGGCAGTGGCTCGGGTGGTTGATGTCCTTGATGATCTTTATGGCCTTCCTGTAGCATCGGGTGGTGTAGGTGTCCTGGAGGGCAGGTAGTTTGCCCCCGGTGATGCGTTGTGCAGACCTCACTACCCTCTGGAGAGCCTTACGGTTGAGGGCGGTGCAGTTGCCATACCAGGCGGTGATACAGCACGCCAGGATGCTCTCGATTGTGCATCTGTAGAAGTTTGTGAGTGCTTTTGGTGACAAGCCGAATTTCTTCAGCCTCCTGAGGTTGAAGAGGCGCTGCTGCGCCTTCTTCACGATGCTGTCTGTGTGAGTGGACCAATTCAGTTTGTCTGTGATGTGTATGCCAAGGAACTTAAAACTTGCTACCCTCTCCACTACTGTTCCATCGATGTGGATAGGGGGGTGTTCCCTCTGCTGTTTCCTGAAGTCCACAATCATCTCCTTAGTTTTGTTGACGTTGAGTGTGAGGTTATTTTCCTGACACCACACTCCGAGGGCCCTCACCTCCTCCCTGTAGGCCGTCTCGTCGTTGTTGGTAATCAAGCCTACCACTGTTGTGTCGTCCGCAAACTTGATGATTGAGTTGGAGGCGTGCGTGGCCACGCAGTCGTGGGTGAACAGGGAGTACAGGAGAGGGCTCAGAACACACCCTTGTGGGGCCCCAGTGTTGAGGATCAGCGGGGAGGAGATGTTGTTGCCTACCCTCACCACCTGGGGGCGGCCCGTCAGGAAGTCCAGTAAATAAAATCAAATCAAATCAAATTTATTTATATAGCCCTTCGTACATCAGCTGATATCTCAAAGTGCTGTACAGAAACCCAGCCTAAAACCCCAAACAGCAAGCAATGCAGGTGTAGAAGCACGGTTGCACAGGGCCCAGGGTCTCGAGCTTGATGACGAGCTTGGAGGGTACTATGGTGTTGAATGCCGAGCTGTAGTCGATGAACAGCATTCTCACATAGGTATTCCTCTGTATTCCTTGTTAAAAGTTAATTTGTGGAATTTCTTTCCTTCTTGATGCATTTGAGCCAATCAGTTGTTTTGTGACAAGGTAGGGGTGGTATACAGAAGAGTCCTATTTGGTAACAGACCGAGTCCATATTATGGCAAGAACAGCTCAAATAAGCAAAGAGAAATGACATTCCATCGATAATTTAAGACACGAAGGTCAGTCAAGACGGAAAATTTCAAAAACTTTGAAAGTTTCTTCAAGTGAAGTCACCAAAACCATCAAGTGCTATGATACAATGTAGAAAATAGTAAAAATAAAGAAAACTAGAATGAGTAGGTGTGTCCAAACTTTTGACTGGTACTATATCTATGATTATAAGTCCAAAAATGTATGTAGCAACTACAGATTGCCATTTTAAGTATATCAAAAGTGTGCTAGATTGAGCATGTGTCCATTAGGACTATGTTTTTTTTATCAGCATCAATTAGATTGAGCAATAAAAGCCTAATTTTTATTCCATAGGCTGGTATCCGCACAATGCAGCTGTTGCAAGAGCGAAATGTTTCACTGGCTGTCCACTTGTTTCAAAAACAATGATTGATAGGCAGCTTAAACTTCTTGAATTCATCCATTATTTGGCTCAAATAGACATTTAGAGTTGTGAACAGCCATCCACAATAACCACAATCCGTAAGTTGCAAATAGCTAAATGAGAGAGCAGCAGTGTGATTCACAGCAATGCGCTATGTAGATATCAATAATAAGTTATATCCGTATCGCCATAGACTACATCCTTACCTCCAAGCATTTATTCAAATTTTTGGATGCCAACAACAGTCGCACCATTGGAAGACATAGCTTGGACTGTAGACTACAACATATTTTTTTACACAAACATCCTTTCTGAATTTAAAAGTAATCCTCAAAGTAATCATGTCCTTTTTCAAAAGTATCTGTAATCTGATAACAATATTTTTGCTGGTAAAGTAACGGATTATAGTTACAGTTTTTTGTAATCCCTTACATGTAATGGATTACATATCACAGGTGAAGAAGCCATGTAATCCTTTACTACCCAACCCTGACCACGTGACAGACATCCGGCTTCTTCACCAGACATGACGCTTGGCATTCAGGCCAAAGAGTTCAATCTTGGTTTCATCAGACCAGAGAATCTTGTTTCTCATAGTCTGAGTCCTTTATGTGCCTTTTGGCAAACTCCAAGCTAATAGTCATGTGCCTTTTACTGAGGACTGGCTTCCGTCTGACCACTCTACCATAAAGGCCTGATTGGTTGAGTGTTGCAAAGATGGTTGTCCTTCTCCACAGAGGAACTCTGGAGCTCTGTCAGAGTGACCATCGGGTCTTGGTCACCTCCCTCCATAAGGCCCTTCTTCGTTGATTGGCCGGGCAGCCAGCTCTAGGAAGAGTTTTGGTGGTTCCAAACTTCTAAAACTGCAAACCATGAAGAAAATATTCCAATAGAATCATCCTCTAAATAAAACCAAAGCAATATCACGAATGAAAGGGATGTGCTGAATGACATAAGTCACATGGGCAGGCACACATCCATGAAGCTACTACTGGACAAAAGGCTAGGGCGGTTGGTTGGTCTATTCCAGTGGAAAGTTACATTCAAATATCTCCTCTCATCTCTTGTGTTCCAGCAAAAGGGATTATACCCTCTGCACTTCGCTGCAGCTCTCACCAGGGCAGAGGGCCCAAAGATCACAGAGCTGCTGCTGCACACCGTGGGAGGGAGTTTGAAATAAGTAGGTTACCACTCTACTACTTCTCTCCTCCTCCCCTAGTCCCCTTATGTAATCATTCTAAACTTGGCATAGGGTTTTCTCCCAACTCTCCATGATGGTTCAGTGAGATCTCTCGCTGTGTTTAACACCAACCACTTAATAATTTCCATTGGATTTCCCCTCTCACACCCTCTCCATCCCTCAGTAGCCATTTAGTACATGAATACCCTGTTATAATATGTGAGGAGTAAATCTGAATCCGTCTTTTTCATGGCACAATTTGAAATGTTCCTGCTCTGTTCTCTTACATTCATTTGGTCCCTTCAATTGTTCACAGACTGAGCTGTTTTGAACCAGAAGGTTTTGTCCTCCAACAAAGAGTTAATTTGCTGTAACAAGGGCGTTCTAAGCTTGCAACGATTATGGGAAGGCGGGGAGCTGCCAATTTCAGCTGGATGGGAGGAAGGAAGGAAGGGAGCACATCCTTGAGAGGAGCTGGAACACATTGGGAGGGAGGGAGGGAGGGAGGGGAGCTGGAAGAAATGCTGGGGGGCATGAAAGGAGCTGGTTGGGACATCACACACAGTCAGGCTGGGATGAGTTGGTTTGGATGAGCGTGTGTGTGTGTGTGGGGGGGGGGGGGGGAGTTCAGACACTTGTTGTAGTCTAGTAGGCCAGGTTCTCCCAAACTTGGTCCTGCCCCCCCTCCCCACGGGGTGCAAGTTTTGGTTTTGCCCTAGCACTACATAGCCGATTAAAATAACCAACTCATTATCAAGCTTTTATTATTTGGATCAGCTGTGTAGTGATAGTGCAAAACCCAAACGTGCACCCAGGGGGGGCCCCAGGCCCAGTTTGGGAAACCCTGAACTACTAGACTACAACAAGGGTGTGACCCCTTGTATTAGGCTCCTGTACGAGTTCAGACAAGGAAATTACACATTTAAAGCTATACAGGTTTTAGTCACTAGATGGAAGCAAAGGCATTGTTATTGCATGTACATGAGCAAAGGGTTTTGAAGAAACAGAAAAAAAGGTCTGAGGTTAACACAGACCTTTTCTGTGTTTCTTCCAAAACCCTATTCTTTCCCCATTGATTTTTCCAATAGCAATGGCTGAACAAACCAGAGGTAACTTATCAGAATCTTGAGAGGTTCAAGGAGAAGCTGGCAAGAGGGTTAGTTTAGGGTAGGATCAGAGTAGGATAAGGCCCCATCTTCACTGCAGGACATTATTTCTGTCAGTCACGACCCATTAGATGCTAGAGAGATTGGGAATAAGCATGGCTCTGTGTTTGTGTCCACAGCTTAGCCCAATGACCCAAACAGCTCTGTGTTGAAAGCCAAAAGCAACAAGTGCTCTCAGGATCCAGACACTCAAAGACGATACTTACGAGCCGGGGTCAAAACCTGGCCCAGAAACTCTCAGAGACTCTTTGAAAACCTGAAAAAGAACTACAGCGTCATCTGACAGCTACACAGAGACAGATCCTGCTATATTAAAGCACTTTGGGAGTAGAATTTCTCTAGAAACATGGAGTGTGGTGACTTGATTTCATGTGAAATTGTGTGCCAGATGATATGAGAGACATGATAATGTGCAGGAAGATAAACTAATGATAATGAAACATTGTATGGACAGCATCCTAGTACTGTTGACTCTTGACTCTATTATCCCAAGTAGCAGTTAAAAAGAACAGTCAGTCAGGCATCTTTGTCATCATGTTTATAATAACTGACACAATCTAGGGGGAAAACGACAGGGCGTTGACATATTTTCACCTCTGCATTGTTGCAAATGTATTTTTTTATTTTTCATAACTTGGACACTTTTTCAAATTGTCACATTGTACTTATGCCTCCCACGGTAGTTGGACAATTAAGAGTATTCACAAAATACTTGGGGCCCCTGTTTTTCTTTTCATCCATTCATTCCAAATACATAAACTCATTCACACCCTGACACATAAAAACACACTCACACCAGACCTGGGTTCAAATACTATTTCAGGTATTTTGATTACTTTTCAATACATCTTTTTTTTTTTTTGTTTTCAGACAAAATTATAAAAAATAAAAAACAGTAGTTGATTATTGGAATGTATTTAGAAATATACTTGGAAAGTATTTGAAAATACTAAAATACATGGCTCGAATACACTCCCAAATACTTTCAAATGCAATTTGGTCAACTATTTGGTTTTTACAAATAATCATTCAAATACTCAAAAGTAATTATTTTGGGCTGTGTATTTGAAAATAGTCAAATATACATAAAAAGTATTTAAATAACAATTACTCAAATACACGTGTTTGTACCCAGATCTGCACCACACACGTATGGTAATCAGCCAGTCTGTATCTGTATCCAAATCAATCAGCACTTCAACATGGCTCTTCTCACCCATTGATTTTCCATTGTGCTGATTCTCTGTGCATTGAGAGAGGGCCTGCTCATTGATTGCTCAGCATGCGTTGGCCCTGGGATCTGCACTGAGGAGCCCAGTGTTAGGTTTACAGCACAAAGAGTTTAAATTAAGAGCTATAAGAATCTGCAGGTAACAGGGAATGGGCCTGTGTTGTGTTGATCTTCCCACCTCAATTAAAGTAAGGGAAATTTAAGAACACAATATCTCTCTACTGAATGTGCCTGGGTACCATATGAAAAGCAGGTTAAGGAAGAAACATGCAGTCTCATGGGCCTGTGTTGAAGGAGAAACAAGTTGCAGTGCAAATTTAGGGGATGGTAAACAAGACTGCAAAGCAGTATTCATGCTCTCAGTATATTGTTTCCGTTTCATTTAGCTCTATTTTCAATGCTTCTTTCCTGGGAAATCAGACGCTGTATTCACACAGTCTTAAAGCATGCATTTTACATGCATCCATTCATACTGTGCCTACATGCAGTCAGTCAAACAGTCACACACACACAGTTTTACACAAAGTCAAAGACAAGCATTCACACACTTACATACCGTACACCAGTACATTGACACCTACACTGCGTTACATTAACGGACACTGTGTCACCAGATCTTCCCCATTCTAACATCCACATACTGTCTGGATGTCTTAAATTACTCAACCCCAAAATATGAACATTTAATCACCATTGGCCATACATACACAATTTGCCACTACATCAGATGTATTCTCTGCTATAAGACTTGTAACTGTACACACACAGACACTTTGAAATGGTCCTCCTGTGTGTGACAGGGGGGGGGAACATGAGCCAGCTCCAACAATGCACTTAGATCACTGACTACACCTTATTACAATCTCATTACAATCTCACATTCCAGCAATGTTTGGAGAACATGTGACTGCGTTTTAGTCAAGGCATTCCCACTCCACATCCAGCTGTAGTCAACTGTGTAGATGGCAGGTGGGGAAGGATCAGACCCCTAAGCTTGGGTTAATGACCATAGATTACATTATATTATAAGACATAGAAAATATGTACAAAAAGGTGGACCCGTCTTGTTTTTTTGGACAGGTCGCTAGGATGTGTTGAGTGAACAATACTAACCAAGGTCTCCGTCATCATGCCACAACTGGTACACTATGATTGAAATTGTTCTGAAAAAAAGATCTGTGAAAAGATCTGCATGTGTGTGTTGGGCTTCTTTCGGCATGTGTAAATGCTGTGTGTTTCTGGCTAAGTGAACTATGCATTATCACCTGACTGCTAACAGAATGGTGGTTTTTACAAGTTTTAAGACCAGGTGGATAAATGAAAATACCAGGCCCAGCGAGAGGCTTATAGGCCTAGTCTGACAAAAGTGGTTTTCTACAGTCCTTCAGTAGAGGTCAGGTATATAGTTATACTGCTTTCACAGATGCCCTCTCAAGTGAAGTTTGTCAATGGTGCTGTGTTAATGTGCTATTGATGAAAGTATATTACAAGTACAAGAAACCATTATTTTTGATTTAATATACTTGAGAGATCCAAATTCCCTGTCACTGTGATTGATATGAAAAACAAATGCATTGGATTAGCACACTGAAGATACACACCAAACCGTCTCTCACAGTGCTCTCACAACATCACTGTCAAGTTATTGGCATTGTTAGAACATTGCAACAAGGTCACATTGACTTTACATTGAGTGGCATGATCGCTAAGAAGCTTGTGCCATTCAAACATTGCATCTAGCATGTGAACCATCCTTGTTCACCACCCAAGCATAGAAACAATAAAAAGAAGCCAAAGACCAGCTCTACTTGCCACATTTAAAATATTTCAAAACAAGAAAAAATTATTAGGACATTTTTGTGTTTCTCTCATTAAAATGAAAGGTAGTCCATTCATTCAATGACAATCCTTTCCTATTTGGCAAAGTTACCCACCCATCCCCCTTTTTTCTCTCTTCTATTCCATCTCAGAGCCCTTCTCCAAAACACAGTCTCGACTGGATGCACCACCGGTCCATTATCGCCTGCGCAGCAGTGTAGCCAATGAGAGCAGGAGGAGGAGGATGGAGGGGTGGGTCTGGGTTCCTGTGCCCTTCACCTTCTTGTTCTCAGGATGATTGTAGTATCTGGTGCTGTCTGCTTTGGGCACGATGACACGAGGTCCATTACGGGCACACGACTCGCCTGTACACATTCCACTTCCTGATCCACTGACGTCATCACCTGGAGACAAGGGAAAGGCCTTGGTTAATTGAAATTAGGATATCAGTGAGACCAAGCGGTTCAACATGTTTCTGATACACTCCCAACTCTAACCTGCACATCCAATACCCCCCATCCCCAAACCCAATACCCCATATCCTCTCACCCTGTCTACTATACTCTCGGCCCTTCCTCCCTCCTCTCTCAACCCTCCTCCCCCTCTCCTCTCCCGCCCGTCACTCACTGGCATCCTGGAAGTCCACGTCATTGCCGTTGAGGGCGTTCCTCAGACGGTTGGTCATGATCTTCAACTGCATGATCTGCTGGCGGATAGTCATGTCTGGCTTGGTGATGTCGATGTCCACTTCTGGATTGTTGATCTGGCTGGCCAGGCCGTCGCCCATCACCTCAAGAAGATACCTGGACACAGAACACATCAACACGTCACTTCGCAGGCAACGCATTTGGTACTACTGTGGATTTCTGTGGTACCACATTGCAGGAGGATGACAACATTTTGGACTAGGCCTCCTGCTGCACATTATTGTAATGTGAATTTGGACCATGATAGAGATGTATGGCAAGTAGGTTTTTGTGGGTTATGTTGTCTTCTTCTGTTCTAATCTGTGGGTATTTATGTTTGGACAAATCAATTTTCTTTCAGGGATATATCGATTTCAATCGATTTGTCTATCGATTTCACCAGTTATTGATTTGTCATCCTTTGTACTGTATGTGCCTGTCCATCTATCTCAGTCTCTCCTTATCATCTCTATCCCTTCTTCCTCTGGGGTCTCTTCTCATCCACAGGACTATATTGCTGTGGTCACAGTACTGGATGGAAAAACCACACATGCAAATAGTCCGAGTAGCCATTTGATTACCTGTTGAGGAGTCTTATGGCTTAAGGGTAAAAGCTGTTGAGAAGGATTTTGGTCTGAGACTTGATGCTCCGGTACCGCTTGCCATGCGGTAGCAGAGAGAACAGTCTATGACTGGGGTGGCTAGGGTCTTTGAACATTTTTGGGGCCTTCCTCTGACAGCGCCTGTTGTAGAGGTCCTGGATGGCAGGCAGCTTAGCCCCAGTGCTGTACTAGGCCGTATGCATTACCCTCTGTAGTGCCTTGCAGTCGGAGGCCGAGCAGTTGCCGTACCAGGCAGTGATGCAACCAGGATGCTCTCGATGGTGCAGCTGTATAACCTTTTGAGGATCTGAGGACCCATTCCAAATCTTGTTAGTTTCCTGAGGGGGAATAGGTTTTGTTGTGCCCTCTTCACGACTGTCTTGGTGTGTTTGGACCATTCTAGTTTGTTGGTGATGTAGACACCAAGTAACTTCAAGCTCACAACCTGCTCCACTGCAGCCCCGTCGATGAGAATGGGGGCATGCTCGGTCCTCCTTTTCCTGTAGTCCACAATCATCTCCTTTGTCTTGATTACGTTGAGGGATAGGTTATTATTCTGGCACCACCCGGGCCAGGTCTCTGACCTCCTCCCTATAGGCTGTCTCGTTGTTGTCGGTGATCAGGCCTACCACTGTTGTGTCGTCAGCAGACTTAATGATGGTGTTGGAGTCGTGCCTGGCCAAGCAATCGTGTGTGAACAGGGAGTACAGGAAGGGACTGAGCACGCACCCCTGAGGTTTCTCCAGTGTTGAGGATCAGCATGGCAAATGTGCTGCTACCTACCCTCACCACCTGGGGCAGCCCATCAGGAAGTCCAGGATCCAGTTGCAGAGGGAGGTGTTTAGTCCCAGGATCCTTAGCTTAGTGATGAGCTTTGAGGACACTATGGTGTTGAACGCTGAGCTGTAGTCAATGAATAGCATTCTCGTGTAGGTGTTAATTTTGTCCAGGTGGGAAAGGGCAGTTAGGAGTGCAATAGAGATTGCATCATCTGTGGATCTGCTTGAGCGGTATGCAAACTGGAGTGGGTCTAGGGTTTTTGGGATAATGGTGTTAATGTGAGCCATTACCAGCCTTTCAAAGCACGCCATGGCTACAGACGTGAGTGCTACGGGTCTGTAGCATTTAGGCAGGTTACCTTAGTGTTCTTTGGCACAGGGACTATGGTGGTCTGCTTGAAGGGGCTGAGTCACTGGCTTGCTGGGGCTCTCTCATGCCATCCCTGGAGGGGGTGCGTCACCTGAGTGGGTTGATTCACTGTTGTGGTCATCCTGTCTGGGTTGGCGCCCCCCCCTTGGGTTGTGCCGTGGCGGAGATCTTTGTGGGCTATACTCAGCCTTGTCTCAGGATGGTAAGTTGGTGGTTGAAGATATCCCTCTAGTGGTGTGGGGGCTGTGCTTTGGCAAAGTGGGTGGGGTTATATCCTTCCTGTTTGGCCCTGTCCGGGGGTGTCCTCGGATGGGGCCACAGTGTCTCCTGACCCCTCCTGTCTCAGCCTCCAGTATTTATGCTGCAGTAGTTTATGTGTCGGGGGGCTGGGGTCAGTTTGTTATATCTGGAGTACTTCTCCTGTCCTATTCGGTGTCCTGTGTGAATCTAAGTGTGCGTTCTCTAATTCTTGGCCATGTTCTGTTATAATCTCCACCCGGCACAGCCAGAAGAGGACTGGCCACCCCACATAGCCTGGTTCCTCTCTAGGTTTCTTCCTAGGTATTGGCCTTTCTAGGGAGTTTTTCCTAGCCACCGTGCTTCTACACCTGCATTGCTTGCTGTTTGGGGTTTTAGGCTGGGTTTCTGTACAGCACTTTGAGATATCAGCTGATGTACGAAGGGCTATATAAATAAATTTGATTTGATTTTGATTTTGATTTGAAACATGTTGGTATTACAGACTCAATCAGGGAAATGTTGAAAATGTCAGTGAAGACACCTTCCAGTTTGTCAGCACATGCCTGGGGCACACATCCTGGTAATCCGTGGCCCAGCTGCCTTGTGAATGTTAACCTGTTTAAAGGTCTTACTCACGTCGGCTACGGAGAACTTGATCAAACAGTCGTACGGAACAGCTGAACATAGAAGTGATTTAGCTCGTCTTATAGGCTCGTGCCACCTATGCAGCCCGACAACAGTTGGAGCCGGTGTAGTACAATTCAATCTTATTCCTGTATTGGCACTTTGCCTGTTTGATGGTTCGTCGGAGGGCATAGCAGGATCTATTATAAGCTTCCGGGTTAGAGTTCTAAGAAAATCTTGTCTGCTAAATTAACTAGCGTAGCCCACAGCCATATGGCATAGCCAGAACAAATCAAATGTAATTTGTCACATACACATGGTTATCAGATGTTAATGCGAGCGTAGCGAAATGCTTGTGCTTCAAATTCCGACAGTGCAGTAATATCTAACAAGTAGTCAAACAAATTCACAATGACTACCTTATACACACAATGTAAGAGGATGGATGTGTAAACATTATTAAAGTGGCATTATTTAAAGTGACTAGTGATACCATTATTAAATCCATTTATTAAAGTGGCTAGAGAATTGAGTCTGTATGTTGGCAGCAGCCTCTCTATGTTACTGATGGCTGTTTAACAGTCTGATGGCCTTGAGATAGAAGCTGTTTTCAGTCTCTCATTCCCAGCTTTGATGCAATGGTACTGATCTCGCCTTCTGGATGATAGTGGGGTTAACAGGCAGTGGCTCAGGTGGTTGTTGTCCTTAATGATCTTTTTGGCCTTCTTGTGACATCGGGTGCTTTAGGTGTCCTGGAGGGCAGGTAGTTTGCCCCCGGTGATGCATTGTGCAGACCCCACTACCTTCTGGAAAGCCTTGCATTTGAAGAAGGTGCAGTTGCCGTACCAGGCGGTGATACAGCCCGACAGAATGCTCTCGATTTTGCATCTGTAGAAGTTTGTGAGGGTATTAGGTGACAAGCTAAATTTCTTCAGCCTCCTGAGGTTGGAAAGGCGCTGTTGCGTCTTCTTCACCACGCTGTCTGTGTGGGTGAACCATTTCAGTTTGTCTGTGATGTGTACGCTGAGGAACTTAAACTTTCCAGTTTCTCCACTACTGTCCCGTCAATGTGGATAGGTGGGTGCTCCCTCTACTATTTCCTGAAGTCCACGATCATCTGTTTTGTTGATGTTGAGTGAGAGATTATTTTCCTGACACCACACTCCGAGGGCCCTCACCTCCTCCCTGAAGACTGTCTTGTCGTTGTTGGTAATCAAGCCTACCACTGTAGTGTCATCTGCAAACTTGATGATTGAGTTGGAGGCATGCATGGCCATGCAGTCATGGGTAAACAGGGAGTACAGGAGAGGGCTGAGAACACACCCAGCGGGGTGGAAATGGATCAGCGGGGTGGAAATGTTGTTTCCTACCTTCTCCACCTGGGGGGCGGCCAGTCAGAAAGTCCAGGACCCAGTTGCACAGGGCGGAGTCGAAACCCAGGGTCTCGAGCTTAATGATGAGTTTGGTGGGTACTATGGTGTTGAATACTGAGCTGTAGTCAATGAACAGCATTCTTGCATAGGTATTCCTCTTGTCCAGATGGGACAGTGTGATGTGATGCAGTGCAGTGTGATGACTAGGATAGGGATTGATTGAATATGTCCATAAACACACCAGCCAGCTGGTCTGCACATGCTCTGTGGATGCGGCTAGGGATGCAGTCTGGGCCGGAAGCCTTGCGAGGGTTAACACATTTAAATGTTTTACTCATGTCGGCCACGTGGCCACGTTGAAGGAGAGCCCGCAGTCTTTGGTAGCGGTCCGTGTCAGTGGTACTGTATTGTCCTCAAAGCGTGCAAATAAGTTATTTTTGTAATCCTTGATTGACTGTAGACGTTGCCACATACGTCTCAAATGTGTTTGAGTCGTTGAATTGCGACTCTACTTGTCACTGTACTGACACTGCTTGTTTGATTGCCTTGCGGCGGGAATAGCTACACTGTTTGTATTCTGTCATGTTTCCAGTCGCCTTGCCATGATTAAATGCGGTGGTTCGCGCTTTCAGTTTTGCACGAACGCTGTCATCAATCCACAGTTTCTGGTTAGGTAAGGTTTTAATAGTTACAGTGGGTACAACATCTCCAATGCACTTCCTAATAAACTCACTCACGAGACAGCGTAAACATATAGGGCCTAACATAAGGACAACACAGAGTATGCTATTCTGTTCTTCTAAAATAGACAGCTTTTTTTTCATATCATGTTTCTTTAGAACTGTCTAAAATAAATAATGGATTTATTGTGATGGTGTAGGTTATATTACATGGATTTATTAGACTTAGACTAAAATGTAGATGTTCCAAAGATCTGCATCAGTGGCTTGTAGGCTGTGCGTGGAAGCCAGGAGATGCTAAATGTGTTTATGTTAATTAACAGTCAGTTACCGTGAGACTGGCAGTTATTTGCTTGACAATCACCGGCTGAGAAAATGTCATGACCGCCACAGCCCTAGCTACATGCATTACTAATGGTCCCATTGCCTTGGAGTTGCATTTTTATGACATGGCCTGTCACATATTTCAATATTTCAGCATCACACACACACGCACATACACTTTTATATCAGCGTCCAATGCTTCTTTAACGCTAACACAAACACGCCCATGAACCCACAAGTACATACAGTTTTTATGACACAGTCATTATTCAGCGTAAACAGTCCTCCATAAATCAAAATGCCCAATCTCAATCCAATAAGGGAGGAGTTGTGGCTCTGCAGAAGGGGAGGTAACCTGCTCAATCATCTATTTAGTTTACAGAGGGTCTTGGGGATTCACTCTAACCAGAGAGAGCGTTGCATGACAAATAGGCAGTGCTGTGTCTATAGCTCTGTGAATGGTTAGCATGTTCATCCTCATTCTAAAGGGCATCTCAGGGTTACCTGAGCAATCCACATCCAACACAGTACAGATGTTCTCAGACATTTGAAGCGGGATAGTATACCATGGGATGGTATGCTACATATTCCTGTTGACAATGTGTCAGTAACAGTCTGTCTATGCCAGACAGCTAAACTACAGGACAGGTGCTCATCATACCTGGCCTTGGTCATGCCATTCCAGCACTTGTCATCACTAGCTGCTCCTGCTGCCACTTTACTACTGCACAGAGCAGCTGGCAGCTGGACCCAGTACTGCTGCATCTCCCGCAGCTTACTGGACACATCAGATATCTAGGAGAGAAATGACAAACTAGTCAACACAAAACACGCATGTATACACACACAGAGTGAGTGAGTGAGTGAGTGAGTGAGTGAGTGAGTGAGTGAGTGAGTGAGTGAGTGAGTGAGTGAGAGAGAGAGAGATATTCTTGGTCTACTGGGTACTTTAGACTCAACAGAGAGGATGTCATGCAGTTTTAATGACACACACACCTGCATCTCCAGCCGGACCCCTGCGGTGGGGCTGGGTTTGTACTCCATTACGGTGCTGGCGGGGTTAACTCTCTTCTTTCTCTCCTCAGACCCTGAACTTTGTGTGCCTGCCACCTTGGGGGTCCCACAGGCCTGTAACACCTACCACCAAACACACAGTAAAACACACACCTTTAGACATACACATCTGAGACTCAAACACATGTAAAATAGCATAGAGCGTGGGAGTAAAGGTTTAGTCAGCGTTTGTTGCTGGTTGAACGGACCTTGCTGGTGAAGACCTCTGTGTTCTGCTGCATGTAGAGGATGGCGTCTGAGATACGGAGGGGGAGGGAGTAGATGACCGCGTCCACACTGGGGTCAGAACTGAAACTAGATGCCACCTGCAGCATGGTGTCTGGACAAACAGAGACAGGAGATTAACAAGGGGAAAGACTGAGTGTGTGCTTATATTTGCAATGTGTGTGTGTGTGTCTCTCACCGATGAGGTTCTGCCACTCGGTGTCGAGGTCGGCCTGGTTGGCAAGGCATCCCTTCATGACGTTTCTGCAGTAGTTGGCACATGGCTTGACTGAGGCCAGGCCTCGACAGTGAGGACAGTACACCAGCTTCATCATGGCACGGGTACACTCTGGGCTGAGAGGTACCTGGAGGAAAAGACCAATCATCATCATCATCATCATCATCAATGAGCTTTGCATCTTTTCAATTTTGACTTCAACTGTGAGGAGTTATGAGTAATACGGCGAGTTGGAATGGGAAGGTTATGTTTTGTAAAAGAACTGCTATTCTGAATTCTATTTTCACTCAGGCATGATGACTGGCGCCTGTGTAGAGTAGAGAGTTGTTCCTTGCTACTTCTTAGGTCTCTATATGTATCAAGTCAACTGTGCATAGCTGTGCTCCAGCGATAGGGGCCGTTACACTTGTCAGTGCGAAGACCGATGAAAAGCCCAGTAAAGCTCACTTAGAGACATCTTTCCTCCCCTGATCTACTGACTGGTTCCCTCCAGAACTGCCATTTTGTACACAGGTCTCTGAATGCGTACACCATCTCCAATACAGAGACAGAAGTTCACCCTCATTGCATTTGTGGTTATAATATGTATTATAATCTTGATTATCATGTATTGATTATGATTAAGAGCATTGTGTGATATGGAAGGGCAACACTACCATGCAGCTAACACATGACCGTGGTTAGATATGGATAAAGAGGTGGATATGTTGGTCTATGTTGTGTAGATGTTTGTGGTCAGAAGAGTCAGCCATCATTTTACAAAGACAATCACGCATTCAGAGGAAGACCCATGTCATTTTCCCAGATTGCAGTTTCAAATTTAGCTCCTTAATGTGGATGTCTAGAGTTTGACACCATTAAGAACTTTACAAGCAAACTGATCAGATAACAAGATTAAAGAGGCATCATTACAACCGGTCCTTGTATTGCCAGACTTCACAGGGACACATCAACAGGGTTTAATGTAAACAGACAGCCGGCTTCCTAGCACGTCCGACAGTCACCGATTGATTGTGACATCCCAGTGTGAGATCTCCTACAGTGTGCCATAACAGGAGGGGGAGTGGAGCAGAGCAGAGGCCAGTTATTGGTGGCTGCTAAATTAAGATCAATGATGGGACAGATGCCCATGATGCCTCACTGTTACAGCAGCCACCATCACTGGCAGTAATGACAATAATCAACCATAGCTCAAAGGAATTCTTCCGTCTCTCTCTCTCTCTCTCTCTCTCTCTCTCTCTCTCTCTCTCTCTCAGATCCTATCACTTTACTCAAACTCTCTCTCTCTCTCTCATACACTCACGTTCATGGATCTCTCTATACCTCCTCCTCTATATCTCCCTCTCCCTGTGTTCTATTTAAAGGTGGTAAAGCTTGTGGTATCATGTACTGGAAACCCAGTCTGTATTTAAATGGGCCAGACTCTGGCCTCTTTGTGCCAACATAAAGAGTGGTTTTTAAAAACACAACAGATTACACATTAGACATGACATTACAGACTTAAAGTACTTTCATAGTAATGTAACATTCACATGAACTCAAAACCTTAATGTTTTTCAAAGGCTCCTTCCTCTCTCCAAGAGTGTGCCAGGAATCACCTTTTGAAACTCTTTATACCACCAAGAGCATTAAAAAAAATGGCATACATCCACTGCTGAGACAGAGAAGCGTCCCACTGTTACCCTACTTGAAGCCATGTTTGAAGAGAAAAAGTAGAATGTCCAAAGTATTCAGCAAGTAGACAGTGGCTGTAAGAACAGGGACAGGAAGGCCAGACCTCTCTGTAATACACTTATGATGGGGAACAGATGTTAAGCTAGCCTAGCTACATTATTCATCTGCCCCTCAGACAAATACAATCATATTTTATTTTTCACATGCTTTGTAAACAACATGTATAGACTAACAGTGAAATGCTTACTTAGGGGTCCTTTTCCAACGATGCAGAGTTAAAAAGAAAACAGTAGTACGAGGAATAAATATGCAGTGAATAACGAATAACAATATGGAATAAAAATAAAATGGCCATATATATAGGGAATAGAAAAGAGGAATGTCCGCAACTCCAGTATGCTCCCATGGTGACTTAATCAGACGCACAATAAACACTAAGTTTTGATCCGAGTTGGATCTTAGTCGTTCTTTTATCCTGCAGCTGATAAGTTCAATGTGCATATTTATCTCTATTTTCCCCCATTTATATAAGGAGTACCAGTACCAAATCTATGTACAGGGGTACGAGGTAATTGAGGTAGCTGAGCTGTAGTCAATGAACAGCATGCTTACATAGGTATTAATTTTGTCCTGGTGGGTGAGGGCAGTGTGGAGTGCAATAGAGATTGCCTCCTCTGTGGATGAGTTGGGGCTGTATGCAAATTGGAGTGGGTCCAGAGTGTCTGGGATGATGGTGTTGATGTGAGCCATGACCAGCCTTTCAAAGCATTTCATGGCTATAGAAGGCGAGTGCTACAGGCAATGCACAGCAGCCTTTTACACACCCTTACTGAGACACGCCCCTACTGAGACACACCCCTACTGAGACAAGCCCCTAGTGTGCTTTATCTATCCACAGTATTCATATGTTTTCACCAGGGTAGCCAAGGTTAAACATTGCCTGTGGGTGAAAATTACATAGTCTCATAGGGACTTTACTTTTTTGTGACACATTTACACAAGATACTGCCTCGTAAAAATCCCAATTTGAACTGGTTGAGAGGGTTTCAGTGTGTGCTGTAGGATGTGAGTAATGTGTGTGTATGGTGGTTAATGGTTAACAGTGTGGCAGATGTGAGGTGGTAATCTCAGGTATAAAAAGCACAGCCATGTTTATCAGAGGCAACAGCACGTGAAACAGCACAGGTCTCTACAACAACAGTACCTGGGAGACTTTGCGGACCACCTCTCCACTGACGGTCAGGCCCTGGACGAATGACCGCGCCGCCACCAAGGCCCGAGTGACCTTGGACTTGAGATCGCGGGGAACATCCCCAAAGGGCCGCAGGGTCTCCGTCTGCTTGGCCACACACTCCAGGTAGTCATCAGTGAGAGTGTACTGTGGGAGGGCGGAGGCCTTGAACAGGCGCTCCAGCAGCCGTGCCCAAAAGTCGTTGAGCGTCTCCTCCAGGTTGACAGCGGAGCCGCGGTAGTAGCGACGCAGGTCAGTGTACAGGTCCTGGAACACAGGGGCGTTCTTGGAGTAGAGGGAGCTCAGTTTGGCCAGGAAGGACTCCTGGAGGGAGCGCTCTGAGCTATTCAGGAGGTCTGTGAAGTATGCTGAGGAGAGAGGAGAGAGGGACGAGGAGTCAAATACTGGACTAGTCAGTTGTATTTATAGGACAGGAGCAGCACCTATCAATGCCTTTGCCAGACCACAAAAAGGGCCTAGGGAGCGTAGAGTGGGATACATTTCTTTATTTGAGGAACTTGAGGCAACCGACCAATCAAACACGGAAGAGATTATGAAAGAGACAGGCCTCCAAAGCTCTTTGGTCTAGTCTACAAAAGGGTGATTAGGCTCATTCACACGCATGGTCACCTGCGCCTGGCTGGAGATGCAGGTGTGTGTTTCATTAAAACTGCAGGACATCCTCTCTGTTGAGTCTAATGTGACCAGTAGACCAAGACCAAAAATCAATCTCTCCCTCTCTGACACACACACACACACACACCTGGTTTGTCTCCAGCTTCCAGCCATAACAACATTAGATCCATCACCACCTGTCTGTCAAGAGAAATAGCACTTACTGGCCTTCGGCACCTGTCAGGTCTACTGTACAGTATATTAGAGATTCAAAGCACTACGCACTGGGCACGCACTGGTTGAATCAACGTTGTTTCCACATCATTTCAATTCAATTACATTGAAGCAACATGGAATAGACATTGAATTGATGTCTGTGCCCAGAGGGTAAGGTCTTGGTGCTACGTAAAACATTGAAATAAATGGGAGTGTGGAAATTAGCAGATTGATTTGGCCCATCATTATGACCAGGGCATAAGAGACATAATATATATATGCACAGTATCAGTCAAACGTTTGGACACACCTACTCAGTCAAAGATTTTTCTTTATTTTTACTATTTTCTACATTGTAGAATAATAGTGAAGACATCAAAACTATGAAATAATACATATGGAATCATTTAGTAAAGTGTTAAACACATCAAAATACATTTTAGATGTTTCAAAGTAGCCTCCCTTTGCCTTGAATGACAGCTTTGCACACTCTTGGCATTCTCTCAACCAACTTCATGAGGTAGTCACCTGGAATGCATTTCAATTAACAGGTGTGCCTTGTTAAAAGTTCATTTGTGGAATTTCTTTCCTTCTTAATGCGTTTGAGCCAATCAGTTGTGTTGTGACAAGGTATGGGTGGTATACAGAAGATATCCCTATTTGGTAAAACTCCAAGTCCATATTATGGCAAGAACAGCTCAAATAAGCAAAGAGAATCAACTTTCCATCATTACTTTAAGACATGAAGGTCAGTCAATACAGAAAATGTCAAGAACTTTGAAAGTTTCTTCAAGTACAGTGGCAAAAACCATCAAGTGCTATGATGAAACTGGCTCTCATGAGGACTGTCCCAGGAAAGGAAGACCCAGAGTTACCTCTGCTGCAGAGGATACGTTCATTGGAGTTACCAGCCTCAGGAATTGCAGCCCAAATACATGCTTCACAGAGTTCAAGTAAAAGACACATCTCAACATCAACTGTTCAGAGGAGACTACGTGAATCAGGCCTTCATGGTTGAATTGCTGCAAAAAAACACTACTAAAGGACACCAATACGAAGAAGAGACTTGCTTGGGCCAAGAAAGAAGAGCAATGGACATTAGGCCGGTGGAAATCTGTCCTTTGGTCTGATGAGTCCAAATTTGAGGTTTTGTTTCAAACCGCTGTGTCTTTGTGAGACGCAAAGTAGGTGAACGGATGATCTCCGCAGGTGTGGTTCCCACTGTGAAGCGTGGAGGAGGAGGTGTGATGGTGTGGGGGTGCTTTGCTGGTGACATTGTCTTTGATTTATTTAGAGTTCAAGGCACACTTAACCAGCAAGGCTACCATCGCATTCTGCAGCGATACGCCATCCCATCTGGTTTGCGCTTAGTGGGACTATCATTTGTTTTTCAACAGGACAATGACCCAACACACCTTCAGGCTGTGTAAAGGCTATTTGACCAAGAAGGACAGTGATGGAGTGCTGCATCAGATGGCTTGACCTCCACAATCACCAGACCTCAACCCAATTGAGATGGTTTGGGATGATTTGGACTGCAGAGTGAAGGAAAAGCAGCCAACAATATGTGTGAACTCCTTCAAGTCTATTGGTAAAGCATTCCAGGTGAAGCTGGCAAATTAATGGTGGCTGCTGGTGAAGCTGGTTGAGAGAATGCAAAGCTGTCATCAAGGCAAAGGGTGGCTACTTTGAAGAATCTCAAATATAAAATATATTTTGATTTGTTTAACACTTTCTTACTACATGATTCCATATGTGTTATTTCATTGTTTTGATGTCTTCATTATTATTCTACAATGTAGAAAATAGTCCAAATAAAGAAAAACCTTTGAATGAGTAGATGTCCAAACTTTTGACTGGGACTGTATATTTTAGGAACTCAGTCAGGGTCTCAACTTACTGTTGAGAGTTAGAATAGTATAGCATCAGCAGTTTTTCTCTTGTTATGGTAGTCACTGACAGTCAATCAATTAGCCCATGTCAGCTACCATTTTTTAGATAGGTAAATGTATCTAGCCAGCTATCTTGTAGTAACTTGTAGTAATCGTGGTAGTAATCATGGTCGAATATCGACCGGGCACAAAGGGCACGTGCCCAGGGGCCCTGACCTCCAGGGGGCACCCATTGATTTTGTTTGTCACTCTTACTCAGATATCATATAAACTTGGCATAAGTCAGGGCAAAATGTGTAGAATTGCAGGAAATTCGCTTGAGAACGGCAAAATTGTCTCTCCACCCCATGACATAATATGTAGAATAGCAGCTAACTTGTTTTAAAACTGCAACATTTTCTCTGAGCCCCATGACAAAATGGGTGGAATTGCAGGAAATTTACTCAAAAAATGTTTCCTCTCCGCCTTCAAAAGGGGGGCCACTAAAATGTTTTGCAAGGTTTTGCTTGAGGCCTCCAAAAGACTAGGGCCCTGATTGTGACATACAAGGAGGAGTGCTCTAGCTTCCCTGACAAATGAGCTATGGACACTGTGAGAACCTGTGAATTTATCTGTATAACTGTAGAGCACTTTTTCAGCTGCAGTTCAGTTCACAGCACTGTGCGTGTACACTCTTAGAAAAAAAGGGTTCCAAAAGGGTTATTCGGCTGTCCCCATAGGAGAACCCTTTTTGGTTCCAGGTAGAACCCTTTTAGGTTTCATGTAGAACCCTCTCTGGAAAGGGTTCAACATGGAAATCAAAGTGGTTCTACCCGGAACCAAAAAAGGGTTCTACCCGGAACAAAAAAGGGTTCTACCTGGAACCAAAAAGGGTTCTTTGGCTGTCCCCATAGGAAAACCCTTTGAAGAACCCTTCTTGGTTCCAGGTATACCTATTTTGGTTCCCTTTAAGGTTCTAGATAGCACCTTTTTTCAAAGAGTGTATAGTGAGAGGAGAAGAGAAAAACAAAACAACAAAACCAACAAGGGACAATGACATTGCCCCATATACCTCCTTATTGAGCCTTGTAATAAAGCAGCATATATTGAGAGTTACAGTGTCAGTGAGAAATGTAATACATCTCTGTATCCTCCCATTCTGCTGACACACTAACTGGGCTGCTGCTGCTGCCTGATGCTGGAGCTGACCCCCATAGAAAGAGGGTTAAGATGGGCAGACTGCCTCTGACTCTCCCTCTAATCTGAGGTTTGCATGCTGGGGGAGAGGGAGGGCCTGGGTGGGGCCTGGGAGTGCTGCTGCTGCTGTGGAGAAGCAATAAAAACCTTCATTTAGTTGAGCGAGTCCAGGGCCCACGCCCGACAACCCTGAACACAACCAGATGGCCATGTAGCTCTTACCGTCACTGCTCTCCGCGTCCTTCTGTTCCTTCTGTTTCTACTGCTCCTACTGCTACTACTCCTGTACTCTACTGCTGATCCGACACAGCTGCAGTCATATCAAATGGGCTTGAAACATCACCTGCACACTTCAATTTCCTCCTCTCTCTACAGCTGCTTCATGTAGCTATAGCTCTCCTGCTCATTCCTCTTTGATGCATTGCTTCATCCTCATCAACATTTGACTTTCCGCTGTCTCTGTGGTTGTAACCTCCTGATGTTGAGGGGGATGAAAAGGGGTTGTGGGTTTTGGGGTGAGGGAGCTGTACTGTATGCAGCTGGACTAGCTCTATACTGTTCTGCCAGCCCAGCCCCTGTGTGTGTGATAGTGTCCTTGTTGTTGTGTGGCACAAACCTTCCTCCTGTTGCTAGGCTAACTCTGCCACATCAGTCACACTTCTTTCATCTTGCTCCGTAAATCAGAGCAGCCCAGCAGTCCAGGAAGTGCAGAAAGCAGGAGAAAAGGGAACTGGAACTCCCCATCTGACACACTCATACCACCATACCCTCTCCTCTTTCCTTCTTTTTTTAATTCTTTCAAATCTCCATTAGCATTGCCAGCATCCCAGCCTGTGGCAGTGGATTGGAGGAGGAGAGACGGAGGGAGGGCTCCCTGCACCCCCCATCCCCACCAACCTGTCAGACGGTGTCTGCTAGGTTCCATGACTCATTACCACAACCAATCATAACTCACTTTCCCAGCCACCCACAATCTCCTCCCTGTCTCTGTGTCTACTGCTCTCTGTCTATGCCACTCTGATGACAGCTAGGGCCCATCAAAGCAGGAAATATGACTCCATGCCATCATCTCCAGTTCCTGTTCTGATCTTATGTTAATCAGATGGATGGAGGTCCAGATTACCCTGTGGGGGATTTATTTCCCTGAGCAAACAACCGTGTTTCAGGCGTTATCAGCTGCTGTCATCGGGGCACCATATCCTTTGGGCCACATTGGTCAGGACTATATTGATTCGTTTATAAATAGAGTTTATCAGTGATGTGTTAAAGATTGCAGTCTTTAAAATTCTCAGAACAAGTCAAGGACATCATCAAGGGCATCCAGTTCTTGAACTCAAAGATCGCACACAAATAAGTGTGTGTGTGCGAGCGTGTTTGTATTGTCAGTATAGAGGAGTGTATGCGTTCTGGGAGGCTGCTACTCACTGTCGAAGCTCCTGTACTGTGCATTGAGAGAGGCCTGTAGCGAGCGTCCAGCCTCTCTGACCAGGCCCTCAAACTCCCTGCGACTCAGGTTGGACAGGGTCTCCTCCATGGCACTGGTACAGCAGGTATACCCCTGGGGACAGATCCGAAGGTGCTCACCTACACAGACGCAAGACAGAGGAGAGGACATGTTTTGGGTTTTATCCACAGTACATACAAACTATATTTCCATACATGTATTTTGTTCTGTCTGTATTTTATTCATACAGCAAAACAGCACAACTGTGATGGGCATTGTATCTGATAAACTGAAAATGGTCCATAATGGATTGCTATTGGTCTCTGTAACTTGTGGAGTAATCAATCTCTTAAGGATCTAAAAATAGCTGTGCAGGCTCCTCTGCTTCCCCAGAACCCACAGTAAAAAGAAAGAGAGAGGATGATATCTCATTGTTACCACCAATTCATTACACTGACCTACATGCCATCACATGGCCTCGGGCCCTCAGGACCCCAGAGGTGGAGGAGGCTATGGTTATCACATATCACCTCTCCCCCTCTCTCTGACTGTCTCTGAGCAACACAACAGACCAGTGTCTGTCAGACTACAGCCAGAGAGGAGCTTAACCAGAGAGAATAGAGATGAGCTCAGTCATAGAACAGAGATATTGATTATGTTAAAGGACACAGTGGGATCAACTCAAAGAGCATGGAGGTGCACAGCTGAAAACTACACTGGAGAACGGGCCATTGCAAAAACTAATATATAAAAACAACCAGATGACATATACAGGTAACTGACAAAAACACTAAATGAGGGATACAAAGTGTATTGAAAGCAGATGCTTCCACAAAGATATGGTTTCTGAGTTAATTAAGCAATTAACATCCCACCATGCTTAGGGTCATGTATAAACATGCTGGGCATGCAATTATTTTGCCCATTATTTTGGTTACCATGGCTATGCCTCATGACATGACAATGCCCCCATCCACAGGGCACGAGTGATAATTGAATGGTTTGATAAACATGAAAACAATGTAATGCCATAGCCATATGCGATAGCCATATGCCATAGCCGTCTCAGTCACCAGATCCCTGCCGAATTGAACACTTATGGGAGATTCTGGAGCGGCGCCTGAGACAGCGTTTTCCACCACCATCAACAAAACACCAAATCATGGAATTTCTAGTGAAAGAATGGTGTCGTATCCCTCCAATAGAGTTCCAGACACTTGTAAAATCTATGCCAAGGTGCATTGAAGCTGTGCTCGCTCGTGGTGGACTAATGCCCTACTAAGACACTTTATGTTGGTGTTACCTTTATTTTATCAGTTACAAATAGAAGAATGGCGCCGGAGGGGATGGATGCCGTTTTACGTACTCCAAATCAATTGTGTTATTTTGTGTGTTTTTTTTGCATTGTTTTGTACATAACGTTGATGCTACCGTCTCTTATGAACGACAAGAGATTCTAGGTATCTGAAAAGCGATTACTCACCTCGAACTGGACAAAGATTTTTTCTTTAATGAGTCTGACACGAAGAACATAATGTTGTTTCCTGGACAAGGCCCTAATCCCTGTTATTCGCATGAAGAAAATAAGGAAATAAAGTAGACACAGATCAGGGTGCCTTGTGAGAATTCGACGGTGACCCGCCTCCACCATCCGTTCTATTGGCCAATGTGCATTCACTGGAGAATAAACTGGATGAGCTCCGTTTGAGACTATCCTACATACCAACGGGACATTAAAAACTGTAATATGTGGCTGAACAACGACAGATGATATACAGTTGGCTGGGTTTTCCGTGCATCGACAGGACAGAACAATTACGTCCGGTAAGACGAGGGGTGGGGGTGTGTGTCTATTTGTCAATAACAGCTGGTGGGCAATGTCTAATATTAAAGTAGTCTCGAGGTATTGTTCACCTGAGGTAGAGTACCTCATGATAAGCTGTAGACCACACTATCTACCAAGAGAGTTTTCATCTATATTTTTCGTTGCCGTCTATTTACCACCACAAACCGACGCTGGCACTAAGACCGCACTCAACCAGCTGTAAAAGGCCATAATCAAACAAGAAAATGCTCATCCAAAAGCGGCGCTCCTGGTGGCCGAGGACTTTAATGCAGGCAAACTTGAATCTGTTTTACCTAATTTCTACCAGCATGTCAAATATGCATACAGAGGGAAAAAAACTCTAGACCACCTTAACACCAGACACAGAGATGCTTACAAGCAACAACCTAAGCAGGAAGTGACTCGCTCAATACGGAAGTGGTCAGATGATGCGGATGCTACTCTACAGGACTGTTTAGCAAGCATAGACTGGAATATGTTCTGGGATTCATCCAATGACATTGAGGAGTATACCACCTCAGTCACTGCCTTCATCAATAAGTGCATCGACAACGTCGTCCCTACAGTGACTGTACGCACTAGAGGTCAACTGATTAATCAGCATGGTTGATTAATTAGGGCCGATTTCAAGTTTTCATAACAATCGGTAATCTGCATTATGGCCAATTACATTGCAATCCGTGAGGAGACTGCGTAGCAGGCTAACCACCTGTTATGCGAGTGCAGCATCAAAGGACCTTGTGGCTGCAAGGAGCCAAGGTAAGTTGCTAGCTAGCATTAAACTTATCTCGTAAAAAACGATCAATCTTAACATAATCACTCATTAACTACACATGGTTGATGATATTACTAGTCTAACTAGCTTGTCCTGCATTGCGTATAATCAATGTGGTGCCTGTTAATTTATCATTGAATCACAGCCTACTTCAACTTCGCCAAACGGGTGATGATTTAACAAAAGTGCATTTGAGGAAAAATCACAATCATTGCACCAATGTACCGAACCATAAACATCAAAGCCTTTCTTAAAATAAATACACAAGTATATATTTTTAAACCTGCATATTTAGTTAAAATAAATTCATGTTAGCAAGCAATATTAACTAGGGAAATTATGTCACTTCTCTAGCGTTCAGTGCAAGCAGAGTCAGGGTATATGCAGCAGCTTGGGCTGCCTGGTGCTGTTTATGACTTCAAGCCTATCAACTCTCGAGATTAGGCTGGCAATACTATAGTGCCTATAAGAACATCCGATAGTCACAGGTATATTAAAGACAAATGGTATAGAAAGAAATAGTCCTATAATTCCTATAATAACTACAACCTAAAACATCTTAACTGGGAATATTGAAGACTCATGTTTAAAGGAACCACCAGCTTTCATATGTTCTCAGGTTCTGAGCAAGGAATCGCTTTCAAGGAGCAGGAAACTAATCCGGACACTTATAAGATGTAGCAGGGCTTGCAAACTACTACAGACTACAAAGAGAAACCCAGCCACGAGCAGCCCAGTGATGCAAGCCTACCAGATGGGCTAAATGCAGGTAGCCTAGTGGTTAGAGCGTTGGGCTAGTAACCGAAAGGATGCTGGATCGAATCCCTGAGCTGACAAGGTAACAATCGTTCTGCCCCTGAGTGAGGCAGTTAACCCACTGTTCCCCTGGTGCTGAAGATGTGGAAGTTGATTGTGGCAGCCCCCCTGCACCTCTCTGATTCAGAGGGGTTGGGTTAAATACAGTAGCCACATTTCAGTTGAATGCATTCAGTGGTACAACTGACTAGGTGTCTCCCTTATGCTCATCATGCCAGAAACCCTAGCAGATCCACAGATGGCGCAATCTCAATCGTACTCCACACTGCACTTTCCCACTTGGACAAAAGGAACACCTATGTGAGAATGCTGTTCAATGACTACAGTTCAGCGTTCAACACCATAGCACCCACAAAGCTCATCAATAAGCTATGTACCCTGAGACTGACCACCTAACTCTGCAACTGGATCCTGGACTTCCGCCCCTAGGTGGTGAGGGTAGGGAACAACACATCTGCCACACTGATCCTCAACATGGGGGGCCACTCAGGGGTGTGTGCTTAGTCACGTCCTGTACTCTCTGTTCACCCACGACTGCATGGCAAGCACGACTCCAACACCATCATCATTACGTTTGCTGATGACACAACAGTGGTAGGCCTGATCACCGACAACAATGAGACATCCTATAGGGAGGAGGTCAGAGACCTGGCAGTGTGGTGCCAGGACAACAACCTCTCCCTCAACGTGACCAAGACAAAGGAGATGATCGTGGTCTACAGGACAAGGAGGGCCGAACACGCCCCCATTCACATCGACGAGGCTGTAGTGGAGCATGTCGAGAGTTTCAAGTGCCTTGGTATCCACATCACTAACAAACTATCATGGTACAAACACACCAAGAAAGTCGTGAAGAGGACACGACAAAGCCTTTTCCCCTTAGGAGACTGAAAAGAAAGGCATGGGTCCCCAGATCCTCAAAAAGTTTTACAGCTGCACCATCGAGAGAATCCCAATAGGTTGCATCACCGGCTGGTATGGCAACTGCTCTGCATCAGACCAAGGGTAGTGCGTACGACCCAGTACATCACTGGGGCCAACCAGGACCTATATACTAGACAGTGTCAGAGGAAGGCCCAAAAAATTGTCAAAGAACCCAGTCACCCAAGTCATAGACTGTTCTCTCTGCTACCACACGACAAGCGGTACCAGACCGCCAAGTTTAGGTCCAAAAAGCTCCTTAACATTGTTGGTTAAGGACTTGTAATAATTAAGGTAAAGGTAAAATAATAGTAGGGTAAAATCTACACCTGTTGTATTCGGCACATGTGACAAATACATTTGATTTGATACCTGCATATACAGTACTGTGCCTTCAGAAAGTATTCACACCACTTGACTTTTTCCTCACTTTGTTGTGTTACAGCCTGAAACGTTCAACTTGATTAAATTGAGATTTGTTTGGTCACTGGCCTACACACATTACCCCATAACGTCAACATTTTTATAAATGAATAAAAAATGAAAAGCTGAAATGACTTGAGTATTCAACCCCTTTGTTATGGCAAGCCTAAATGAGTTCAGGAATAAAAAGGTGCTTTAACAAGTCACATAATACAGTACGTTGCATAGACTCACTCGTTGTGCAATAAATCAAATCAAATCAAATAGTGTTTAGCATGATTTTTAAATGACTACCTCATCACTGTACCCCACACATAACATTATCTGTAAGGTCCATCAGAGCAGTGAATTTCAAACACAGATTCAACCACAAAGACCAGGAGAGGTTTTCCAATGCTTCGCAAAGAAGGGCACCGATTTGTAGATGGATAAAACATCTAAAAAGCAGACAATGAATATCCCTTTGTGCATGGTGAAGTTATTAATTACACTTTGGATGGTGTACCAATACACCCTGTCTCTACAAAAATAGAGCTGTCTTTACTAACTCAGTTGTCGGAGAGGAAGGAAACCGCTCAGGAATTTCACCATGAGGTCAATGGTGACTTTAAAACAATTACAGAGTTTAATAGCTGCGATAGGAGAAAAGTGAGGATGGATTAACAACATTGTAGTTACTTCACAATACTAACCTAGTTGACAGAGTGAAAAGAAGGAATAATAAAAATATTCCAAAAGATGCATCCTGTTTGCAACAAGGCACAAAAGAAATACTGCAAAATATGTGGCAAAGCAATTTACTTTTTGTCCTGAATACAAAGTATTATGTTTGGGGCAAATCCAATACAACAGATTACTGAGTACCACTCTCCATATTTTCATGCATAGTGGTGGTGCATCATGTTACGGGTATGGTTGTAATCGTTAAGGCATGGGGAGTTTTTCAGGATAAAAACATTTATGGAATGGTGCTAAGTACAGGCAAAATCCTAGAGGGAAACATGGTTCAATCTGCTTTCCACAAGATACTGGGAGATGAATTCACCTTCCAGCAGGACAATAACCTGAAACACAAGACCAAATCTACACTGGAGTTGCTTACGAAGAAGTCAGTGAATATTACTGAGTGACCAGGTTACATTTGTGACTTAAATCTGCTTGGAAATCTATGGCAAAACTTGAAAATTGTTGTCTAGCAATGATCAACAACCAATTTGACAGAGCTTGAAGAATTTTGAAAAGAATAATGGGCAAATATTGTTTAATCCAACTGTAAGACTCACAGCTGTAATTGCTACCAAATGTGATTCTAACATGTATTGTCTCAGGGGTGGGAATACTTCTGTAAAATGAGATATTCTGTATTTCATTTTCAATAAATTTGCAAACATTTCTAAAAACATGTTTTTACTTTGTCATTATGGGGTATTGTGTGTAGATGGGTGAGGAAAATTCTGTAACACAATGTGGAATAAGTCAAGGGGTGTGAAAACTTTCCGAAGCGACTGTAAAAGACATCCCAGCTAGCACATAACGTTCTGAGAACCATATGTTTCTTAGAGCTTGGTGAGAGCGTGGTTAACCTATGGTTTGCATACCACCTTCCCACAACTTTATGGGAATGGTGCAGGATAGTGTGCTGGCTTTGGATCATTCTCAGCACATTAAAGGAAGTTCACAAAAAAAAAATCATAAGAGACGGTAGCATCAACGTTATGTACAAAACAATGCAAAAAAACCACACAAAATAACACAATTGATTTGGAGTACGTAAAACGGCATCCATCCCCTCCGGCGCCATTCTTCTATTTGTAACTGATAAAATAAAGGTAACACCAACATAAAGTGTCTTAGTAGGGCATTAGTCCACCACGAGCGAGCACAGCTTCAATGCACCTTGGCATAGATTTTACAAGTGTCTGGAACTCTATTGGAGGGATGCGACACCATTCTTTCACTAGAAATTCCATGATTTGGTGTTTTGTTGATGGTGGTGGAAAACGCTGTCTCAGGCGCCGCTCCAGAATCTCCCATAAGTGTTCAATTCGGCAGGGATCTGGTGACTGAGACGGCTATGGCATATGGCTATCGCATATGGCTATGGCATTACATTGTTTTCATGTTTATCAAACCATTCAATTATCACTCGTGCCCTGTGGATGGGGGCATTGTCATGTCATGAGGCATAGCCATGGTAACCAAAATAATGGGCAAAATAATTGCATGCCCAGCATGTTTATACATGACCCTAAGCATGGTGGGATGTTAATTGCTTAATTAACTCAGAAACCATATCTTTGTGGAAGCATCTGCTTTCAATACACTTTGTATCCCTCATTTACACAAGTGTTTTTGTCAGTTACCTGTATATGTCATCTGGTTGTTTTTATATATTCGTTTTTGCAATGGCCCGTTCTCCAGTGTATTTCAATACTTTAACATAATGTTTCCTAAAAGTTCAAACATGGTTATACTTCATTTCAATTTTGGTAATGTTCTAGGAGTGTTCTCCAACTGGTTTGACTTTGGGAATGTTCTCAAATAGTTCAGAGGACATTCAGAAACAACGTTCTTCTGTGGGAATTTCAGTATTTCAGCGTAACATTTCCTAAAGATTTCTTCATGGTTCTATTTGAAGTAATGTTCTCAAATTGTCCCAAGAACATTAAGAAAACTTTCCATAAAAACCACAAGAAAACTTTAGTAACATTCAGAGAATGTTTTAAGAATGTTATTTAAAAAGATATACATTCCATTCTCAGCATCAACAAAACCTTCTCTATCCTCTATCTTGTTAAGTCCGGAAACTAAGTCGCTCTGGATAAGAGCGTCTGCTAAATTACATTTAAAACATTTTTAAGTGTGTTCAGGTGTGTCGGCCGCGCCCACTAATTGGCCACATCTTATTTTAATCAGAGTGATCGTTTCCTTTGAAATGTGTTCTGTTTGAATATACCTAAATGAACAGCTTTGTATGAGTCAAAAAATCAACATGGCATGCTAGCTCCATCCTGGTGATGCAGTGGACTTATTCCATGGATAGAAAACAGAAGAGTATAGGTTTGAATCTCACTGACTCTGTGCCACAATAAAAGAGAAATGTGTTTGCATGACTAATGCCTAAGCAATTACATTTCCATGTGTCCTATCTGTGCTTGGAGTTCAAACCACTTAACCCAAACTAAGATTTGACATTTCGCAAACAGGTTCCCTGTTAAAGCCCTTCCCTCGGCCTGGCCCTGGATGTCTTTCCAGGGAACTGGAGCAAGAGATGTTATCGCATCCATGCATCTTTTATGACT